>NC_029792.2:115174857-115187375 GCF_000816755.2 Arachis ipaensis
AGTGATTAGTAAATAATTAATTTAATTAATTATTATTTTAAAAAATTATAAAATTAAATTTTATAGTTTAGAATGGAATAAATAATTAAAATATAATTTTTGACACCAATTTTAAAGATTTTGGCTCAAAATCGAGCTAACAAGTCAAATCGGTTGACCCGGGTCCAAACCGGACCCAAGAACCCAAGCCCAATTATATTAAACCCCTTTCCCATTTCTAAGAACTCATATTTGCATAAAGAGGAAGAGAGAATGAACGGTAATTTGGGGGAGAAACAAATACTATTCACCGCCAACTTCCATCGCCCGTAACTTTCAATCTGGAGCTCCGATTGACGAGCCGTTAGTGGCCACGTGTTTGTTTTGGAATTCTCTTCAATTCTATTTGAAAAAAATGATAAGAAATTAGCATTTCTCTCCCAGTTCTCCCTCTCCTTAATTTCATGATTTTGGGGTTTGGGTATTGAGGAATTAAATGATTTTGATGATTTAAGTGAATGCTAGCAGTGGATAGTCACTGAGTTTTGTCTAATAGATCTGTGGGTAAGGGAAAAAACTGTTAAACCCTTGTGAATCATTAAATTAGTGAACACTATGATGATTATAATGATATTGTATGAAATAGATTGTGTGCTGGTTGATTTGGAGTTCAATTGGGCGGTTTGGAATGAAATTCGGGTAATTAGGCTTGAGAAATTGATGTTTGGAGGCTTGGAGCTTGTGAAAGGAGAGATTTTTGAGGTGTTTCAAGTTTAGGAAGGAATTGGCCAAGGTCTGGTTTTGGTTTCTTGTAGTTAGTGTTTAATTTCACGTGAAAACTTAGGCTAGAAGACCTTAAGATAAGAATGAATTGAATGAATTATTGATGGATCGTGTATATGGTATATGATGTGTGGTTCGATTTTTGTAAATAATTTACTATTGAAGTTGATTGGTTTTGAGAAAAGATTTAATATTGGAAGTGGTTTTATTTTGAAATAATTTCATACTAGGAATGACTTGAATGACTAACAGGTGTTTGGTTTGGTGGTTGGGACCCTTGAAGGGTGACAAAAGTCCAAATTTTAGAGGAGATACTGTCGAAAATTTTATGAAAATAGGAGGCTTCGTTTGGAGTGGTTATTTAGAAAGATTTAGATTTTTTTAAGAATTTTATAATTTGATTTTGAGTTATTCAAAAAAGAATTACGTTTTAAGTTTTGCTTTATTTAGAAAAGAATGAATTGTGATTTTAGAAGTGCGAAAATGATAATTTATAAATGAATGAGACATGTGATCCCGGGTAAGAGGCAGTAGCGTTATCCACTTGCTTCGGAAAAGAGATGAGGAATAAGAATGATGAAAACTAAGTTTGAATTATGAAATTGAATTGAATGATATTGAGAATGGAATTGAAAATAAAATTGAATTTTGATTGATATATATGACCGGGTAAGATGCAGTGGTGCTATCCACTTACTTCGGATAAGATTTCGAGACTCCGGGTAAGATGCAAGGGTTGATTTCTGTCGCTGTAACACCCTAATTATCCTAAGCCTTACCTCGCGTCATAAAGCAAAGGTTAATCAAAGGTTACGACAAGTCTAAAGCTTATACATATAATATATAGAAGGAGTAATATATTCTAGAAGCCCGATGAAGGATACAGCTCAAAAACAGGATTTGAAAAGCGCAAAACGTTCTCGCGAAGCTACAAACTTAACGCACAAGATATAGGTATAATATAACAAAACATAATAGTATAATAGTATGAAGATCTATCCACGGCTCGCGGAGTTTAAGCCGACTAGCTATATATAGACAATACAGAAATCTAAAATTTAAAACAGCTTATACAAGTTTTTCTCTCAAAATGAGCCTCTAGGAAAAAGTAAATACAAAAGATGAGAGAACTAAGAAAAATAAGCAAAAAAACTCCAAAACATATTCAGGATCCTCCGCTCTGTCACCACTGAAGCAACTAACCGAGGTGGGTTGTGACCTGCATCTGAAAAACAATAATAGAATACAGTATGAGAACCGGAGGTTCTCAATATGGTAACAGTCCCCAATGATGTAAGATATAAGACACTGGAACGCTAGAGGCAATCCTAGAACTTCATATCCATCACAAGATTCATCTTAAAGCATAACTAAAACAGTAAAGCATAACTTAAAACCTTAACATAATAAAAGGGGTAGTCTATCTTAAAAGATTTTCAATTGCCAACCCGACACATTTCCATGGAGATGTCGCCCTTCGGAATCATAATGGGAACCCCAGAGATATGGTGCTCGGAACACCGTCCAGGATTTTGTGCCTGTACACTCTAGTGATCCGAAGGGATGCGAGCGGGATACTCTTGCCACGGACCTCACATCTCAACGCAAGCGGGACGAACCACCGCCCTTACGCCGCTGGCGCTACCTCGATAGGCGGGATCCAACCGCCATCCCTGCCGGGCGCATAGCGTCTCAACATTCTCAATTTAAAAAATGTTACATTAGTGGTTTTGAAAAATTTTATTATTTCATGATATCAATAGTTCATCATTTCAAACTCCGAGTCCTCGACTCATCTCAACCACTGTCAATTCACAATTTCCTTTCCAAACTCATTAGTTCATCAGTTCTCAATTCATATATCTTTCTCCCTTTTCACTCCACCAAACCCATCCTCAGTACACCAGAAACCTAAGCCTCCGTTCTCTAACTTTTCAAGGTATAAACAAAATAAATCTCCTAAGAACTTTTCCCATATTTTGATACCTAAAAATAAGCCAAAGAGTCTTAAATAGGTGTTACAGAAGTTTACAAGCTTGTTTGGAAGGTGAAACAGTTAAAAACAAGAATTCGTTGAAAAACATGGCATGTGCGTACGCACAGAGGTGTGCGTGCGCACGCCCAGAAGGATTTTCAAATGTGTGCATACGCATAGAGGTGTGCGTACGCACAAGTATAAAAATTTCCAATTTTGTTCGCTCGCACAAGGCGTGCAAACGCCCTCAACAGAATGCACCTTCCAACGTGTGCGTGCGCACAGAGCATGCTAGCACTCTCACCAATATCCACATCCCCGTGAGTGCGTACGCACAAGACTGTGCGTGCGCACACAAACCAGAAATCATAAAATTCTACAACATTGTATAATTCATATTTTTACACCAAACTTTGAATGATCATAACTTCCTCTACAAAAATCTAAATTTTACAAACTTTGTATCAATTTGAAGATATTTCAATGAACTTTAATTCTAAATAAATTTCAACAAATTTTAAAAATTTAGGCACAAGTTATGACCCGTCAAAGTTCTCAAAAAAACTAGTTTTTACCAAAATTCACAAGATTCTCATTTTTTTCATTTTCACAACTAAAACCAACCCAAAACCACATTAACTTCATCCCACATTAGATTTGCCATTTTTCATACCTCAATTCACCACTCCACTTTATGCAATCATCAATTCCCATTATCAAATACATAATAATACATTCATATTTCAATTAACACATTAATCAAATATCATTCCACCATTACCAATAATCATCATAATCAATTTCAACATCAACCTTCAATACCATACTATCAACATCAACATTTTAATTCATCAACAACCCAAATCATCAAATCATCATACATCATCATACAACAATTCCAACAACCAATTTAATTCAATCCTATCCTATGAGTCACTAGCCTAAGTGTCAAAAAATATTATATATTACATAGAGGAAACCGAAACCATACCTTGGCTGATTCTCAATATGTACCAAAACTCCAATTGAGCACAAGTTAAGCTTCCCACCACAATCCAAGCCACCAATCAACTCCAACAAGCATCAACAATCACTCCAAAGCTCCAATCAATTGCCAACAATCACAATCTCAAGCTATATACACATAATTTGCAACAATTCATCCTAGGGTTTATGAAATCCACAAAATCACAAGAGATTTAAATTTACTCATCTTACCAAATGATGATTGGGGCAAAACCCAATAGTAACCAAGTGCTAAAGTGTACCTAAACACCCAAAATCACAAAATTTCACTCAACACAAAGTCCTAAAATTTCGAAATTTTGGAAGGAAAAACTGAGAGGGATTTCGTGATTTTCTTACCAGTTTCTTGAGTGGATTTTGTAGAGCTCTTCGCAAAGATCGTGTGACCGCAAACGGTGCGGCAATCGGAGCTCCATAGCTCAAGTTATGAGCTTGGGAAGTTGAGCATAAATAGTAACAATGGGGTTTCTCTCCTTCTTCCCCTTTTTAGCATGCAAGTGTTGTGTTTGTCTATGTGGTGTATTGATTGGGTTCACTTAATGAACTTACATATGTAATATGTTGGGCTTAGGCCCAACTTGTGCCCGGTCTAACCTGTTAGCGTTTTTAGTCCGTTTGGCCCAACTTTGGGCCAAACCTTTAAAATTAACGCCCGATTTTCGACTTTAAATATTTTCCTAAGGTTTTCTACTGTTTTTAATTATTCTCGCGCAGTACCGGATAGCCTTAAACTAGTTCGACCGGTTCGGCTGCCGGTTCACAGTTTTACTCGGTTTTTCACAAAAAATACATTTTCTGGCTCAGAAAAATCTACTGAGTCCAAAAATCATATTTGAATCCTCAAATTCTCATTCTAAATTTTTGGATCCTATTTTGGGCAACATTAATTATTTACCTAGACGATTAATTAGTTTCGGTTCTTACATTCTCCCCACCAAATAAGAAATTTTGCCCTCAAAATTTAGTAATTACCTGAGAATAGCTCGGGATAATCCTTCCGCATTTTAGACTCCAATTCCCAAGTATGCTCCTCAACTCCTGCTAGCTTCCAAGCAACTTTAACCAATGAAACTTCTTTTCCTCGCAGCTTCTTCACACTAGTGTCATCAATTCTCACCGGTGTTACTTGAAATGTCAAGTTCTCCCTCAACTCGACCGACTCGGGCTCTAACACATGAGCCGCATCCGACGTGTACTTACGGAGTTGTGACACATGGAATACGTCATGCAAGTTAGATAAGTGAGGTGACAAAGCTACTTGATATGCCACCGGCCCGAATCACCTCAGAATCTCAAACGGTCCTATATACCTCGGATTTAACTTCTTTGTTTTGATTGCTCTTCCAATCCCAGTTGTTGGTGTAACCCTCAGGAATACATGCTCTCCCACTTCAAATTCCAACGGTTTCCTTCTCTGATCCGCATAACTCTTCTGTCGACTTTGTGCTGTTAGAATTCTCTCCCGAATCTTCTTAATCTTCTTAGTAATCTATGCTACCAAATCAGGACCTAAAACACTTGCTTTACCCGACTCATACCAATAAAGTGGAGATTGACACTTCCGTCCATACAAGGCTTCATACGGAGCCATCCCAATGCTCACATGAAAGCTGTTGTTGTACGCAAACTCCACCAATGGCATGTAATGGTCCCAATTTCTGGGTTGATCCAAAACACATGCTCTTAACATATCTTCCAACGTCTGAATAGTCATTTTTGACTGTCCATCTGTTTGTGGATGATACGCGGTGCTGAGACATAGCTTCGTACTGAAAGCTTTTTGGAAAGCTCCCCAAAATCTTGACGTGAATCGGGGATCATGGTCCAACACTATGCTCGATGGCACACCGTGTAACCTTACGATCTCCTTGATGTACAATCTCGCCAACTCTTCCATAGAACAGTTCACTCGGGTAGGCAGAAAATGAGCGGATTTGGTTAAGTGATCCACGATCACCCAAACCGCATCAAATCCCGACCTAGTCCTCGGCAAACTGGTCACAAAGTCCGTCGCAATTCCTTCCCACTTCCATTGAGGAATTTCAAGTGGCTGTAGCATTCCACCGACAAATGAGCTCATCAGCCATAGATCAGGCATACATCATATGCATATGTGTGTTTTGTTTTATTGTGCATTAATTTGGCCTGTCTATGTGATTATTATGCTTACCTGCTATATTGCTACCTGCTGTATTTGTATCCTACTTGTGTTTGCTTTGTTTTTATTGTCTGTTTGTACACCAGAATTTTGGAGGAATGGAAGAAACAGAAAGTAAATGATTGGATCACAATTAAATTGGAGGAGACAGAGAGTGAATTGTAGAGTTAGAGTTTAATGAGACAGAAAGTGAATTATAGAATTAGAGTTAGATTGAGACTTGGATACCTTAGAGAGTTTTACCAAATTTATGGTTTAGTTTATTCCTTTAAGTTTATATCTGAGTGTCAGAGTTCTAGAATTGCCTCTACCTTTTCCGTGACCTTTTATATTAACTATATGGGAACCTTTACCATACTGAGAACTCCCGGTTTTCATTCCATACAAATTTCTATTGTTTTTCAGGTGCAGGTCGAGAGGCATTTGTTGAGCGTTTGGAGTTTCCGTGCAAGCGAAGTTTGATTTGTTTTGGGATGTTGTATTTTATAGTTATGCTATGTATATATGTAAATAGATTCTCCTCTATATATATTTTAAGTCGTTGTGGTAATGGAGGATCTGGGTGTTGTTACTGATGAAGTTGGAGAAGAAACTCGATCTGCATGCAAGTGGTCTTCTAAATCTTGGTCTCTAATAGCAGTCAGAGCTTGCTGCAACCAAGCTTTATGATTGTTCTCACTCAACTTATCAGGAATTGATGTGAAAGGTTGTTGATTGATGATAAGTGGTTGTTGAGAAGAATTTTTAGCATTGTTACTTCAAGAATCATTGTGAATTAAAGAGATGTCACCTGCGGTAGCCATGGTTTAGAGAAAGGAAAAGAAAATTCCAAACTCTGATATCATAATAGAAATAAAAAATAACAGAATGAAGTAATTTCTATTATATAGCAAGAGAGAAATCAAAACTGAATAAATGAGAGTGAAATTTATAATGTATATTGAGAGTGAAAAACTAAAGAAGAGAATTATCTACTCTGCTCTAATGAACCAACTTATATATCTCACAAGCATAGTAAGTAGTTACTGAAATAAAAAACTAGTAAAACAGAAAATCTATTTCAGCAAGTCATCGATGAAGTTCTTGAAGTCATTGATGAAGTTCTTGAATATTGCTCTCTTGTATTTCTTGATATGTAGTCTTAATATTATTACAAGAATGTCAGGACATCAAGCAAGAATGAATAATGATGCCTTTACCGTGATCATCATTATTAATCACCAGCTTTAATCAATGCTCTAACATGATAATATGGTATCAATCATTGATTTTAATTATGTTAAATTTGATTGGCTTATATTAACATTGTGTGATACACATGACATTACAACCTTGGCCCTGAACCACATATCCTCACATTATTTTGGGTTACAAGTTGTGTATGTATTCTTTTCAAAAAAATAAAATAAAATAAATTGAAGAACAACAAATAATATTAAATTAGTATTTAATTGTTTAATCTTGGTCATACAGGCTGCATTTGTTTACAGAGACAGGACACTGAAACAGAGACACTGAGATACAAAATCGTGTTTGACAGAGGAAACATGGACAGAGACAATGTGTTCAGAGACACTAAATTAGTGTATTTTGTGTCCATCCTGACAGGAAGGACACGGAGACACTAACAAGGGACACAACTTATTTTTTATTTTTTCTTTCATTATTCTTGTTAATTTTTCATAATTATATTTTGAGAAAATTTCACTCCCCTCCCCTGCGAGATACTAAAATGACACTCCCCTCCCCTTTATTTTATAAATGTACATTCTCCTCCCTTCTAACTTTTAAAAAACTTCCTCTTTAATCCATTTTAAACTTTTTGTGTTAACTGTTAACTAATAACTTTATCCATTTTTTAAGAAAAAATAAATTATTTTTTAAAAAAATACCCATTAACAAAAATTTTATTTTTTATCATTAAATTTTACTTATCAAAATACTCTTTAATAAATTATTCATTTATTAATTAAATTATATTTTTAAAAAAATTTAATAATTATATTTTTTTTCTAAAATACTCTTCAATAATTTTTTAATTATTAAATTATAATTTTATCAAAATTTTCGTTAATAATAATGATAAAAAATAAAATTTTTGTTAATGGGTATTTTTTTCAAATAATAATTTATTTTTTCTTAAAAAATAGATAAAGTTAATATTAGTTAACACAAAAAATTTAAAATGGATTAAAGATGAGATTTTTTAAAAGTTAGAAGGGAGGGGAATGTACATTTATAAAATAGAGGGGAAGGAAGTGTCATTTTAGTATCTCGCAGGGGCGGGGAGTGGAATTTTCTCTTATATTTTTTATCTCAAATTTTTTGAATGAAAAAAAATAAGAATAAATTGAATTTTCATAATTTGTTCTAGTTTATCACCAAATAGAATACAAGAACACAAAATTTTGTGTCTTTGTTCATCAATATCTTGTCCTATCCTGTTCTCAGTGTCTTATCATGTCCTGTTCTTAGAAACAAACGCAGCCATATGTTTTTGTATGAGTTAAGATCAAATGAGAAAGATATAACCTTAAATAAAGTTACATTTCGTATATATCTTCAATAAAAGATAATTTTTACTGATTTAACTGTTGAATTATAATTACTTGTTATCACAAATTTGTACCAAATTTTAACATTGATAACATTAAATTCTAAGAAAATTTTAAATTTTAAAATTAATAAGGATCACATTGTAAACATTTATATGATCAGCCATTAGTTAATAACTTTGATCTATAAATTAAAAAGTTAGTAATTTTGGATGAACATAAAATTTTATAGACATAATAATCTATAATGCAGAAACTTTCAATCCAACAATAGGTTTCACAAGAAATTGCCAACAAAAAGTATTCATGGTATAACATACACTGGCATGAAATTATACTAGTGTTAGTGGATTCTAATTGTATATAAATATACATACAATAAATGTAAAATTAAACTATTTCCCTATAACCAAATTAATATTTGAGGTAAAATTGTTAATGAGATAAAAAAAATATAATATATACCATAGAAGAAAAGTGGTCATATTTTTGAAATATTTAAGTTCTATAAAAAAAAAAGTATTTTACAATTTGTTGTCTCTCGTGTAATTTTAAAGAGTAATTACAGCATCCTTTTTTTTTCTTAGCTTTCTCATCAATTATGCATGAACTCCACATTCTAATTATATTTTTAAGATCTTTCATAGACATCATCTTTTTAATTTATCATAAATAAGCATATGAAATCAAATAGCACTATTATATAATAATGACCATTTTACAAAGTTTGTCAAACTATTTAAAAAAAAAAAAAAAAACAGTTTAGCCAAAGTATAAAAAATATTTAAAAAAAGAAAACACTTCATTACAATGAGAAGTTTTTGTTTTGTTTTTTATAGGTAATTTGCAACTCTTGGTACAAAGAGGGGACACAAACTAGTCATGAAATATTTTAATTCTTTAATCATACAATTCCGGTAGAGATGATAAGACATATTAATTAAGCCTATGTTAACATGTGATTGCAAGATAAAAAAGAAAAGAGGCTCATCATGGCTAAAAATGGTGCATCACATTTGATTGCATTTTTTATAATTGGAGCAATAATTATTTATTCTGCAATTGCTGAATTTCATAAAACTATTTATAAAGATCTTTGGGTTATTACTACATCTTATTATATTGCATTTAAAGTAGAAGACTGTGTCGGATTTTGCAAGAAGAATGCACATGATATAAATGAGAGGAACGGGTGCATTAAAACATGTGTTTTTGATGAATGCAGGAGAATCCATTGGAAAGATCTGATTAAGCTTAAACAATGCGTTGAAAAACTTTATGCTAAGTACGTCAGGTAAAGTAATGGCAAACACATATATAAGTTGTTGTAAATCTTTTTGAATTTTTGGAACTCCTTGAGTTTATATTATTTTACATGAATATGATGTGATATGATAATTTCTTCACTCTTTTATGAGTGTTGAGAGATCAATAAATAATTAAAAATAGTATTTAAGTTATTCACATACGGCATAGATTATTACACTATTTGTGAGAGAAACTTAAATAAGTTGTGGTACTTAAAGTAGTCACTAACAGTATAAGAAATTAAATATTTCAAAAGTATACTTATATATTTATCTTAGTTTTGAATTCTATTATAGTCCGTTAACGTTGAAATTGAACTATACAGATCTAACCAGGGGCGAAGCTCGAACCCCTTTAGGAGGGGGTTAACATGCAAAATATAATTAAATAGAGAACAAAAAATAAAATTAGGGAGGGGCCAAATTATAAAATTAGAAGACTTTATAAATAAAATTTATTTATTTGGAAGGGGCCATTGTCCCTCTTTATATATACTAAGCTTCGCTCCAGCATACATCCATACATACCATGTATGTGCGTACGTACAATAGCTCCTTATTCTATTCACCCAAGTTCACACTTATTATTTAATGAGTTATGCTATGTGTACACCAAAATTAGCCACTAAAATCAGTCACTAGTATAAAATACATGTTGAAATATAAATATACATTAAAAATAAATTAAACCACACATGTATTTATACACAAGTACATTGATAGCTAATTTTAATGACTAATTTTAGTGTATAAATAGCATTTCTCTTATTTAATTTATATAAACACTTAATACTTCCAAAACAGTTCCGAAAATCTGCCCCTTATTAAATTCCAACCATTCATGATTCATATAACGTGCTTCTAATTTTCTTATAGTAATTATTATGCCTTGAGAAGATGAGCATCCATCTCTTTAGTATTTTTGTCATACAATTCCAAGTAACCATAAGGAGCTTCGACATTATCATTAATTTTCTCATATTCAAGTGTCCATTTAGCTGAAACACTTCCATTGTTGTTATCAATCTCTTGAGCGATGACCTTCAAGACTTTATACTGTTTACTTATGTCTCCATCAAAGAGATTGAATTTGATTGTCTTGTTCTTCTCATCAACGAATTCAATTGTCTCTTTGCATGTAGTTACTTTACCATCTGTTGCTTGACAATAATCAAAATTAAAAAAAAAAAAAAAGAAAATTAAGAAAACCTGAGAATAATTATGTCAATTATTAGTTAACATAATTACATACAAATTATGCTAGTCCTTTTAGTTGTCTTAAAATTTTGTCTTTTGTCTTGGAGACAAAATCTATTTTTTGTTTATATTTTTAGGAACTACAAAAAATACAAGAATTTTATCAATTTATATATATACTTACAGCTCTCTTCTAATAATCTCAATCATTATGAATTTTTAAACAATTCATATAATTCTCACTACGTAGTAAGAACTTTTTTTTGTTGTAAATGGAGGGAAACTAATTAAATTTAATAAAATCTCAAAAAAAAATATTAAAAATATAATTATTTATATATCTTCTTTTCAAATTAAATTTTTAGAAAAAGTGATATTATTATCAAAGCTTCTATAATAAAAATGTTTAAAATTTGATTCATGTTAAACTTTAATGAAAAGAATTTTAGCCTAAAATAAATAACAAAAAAAAAATCATACAAAAAATTTATGTAAACCCACAAAATAAATCTTACTTGAGGACACATATTAAAAATATAATTATTTACGCGACTTTTGTTATAAATTTAGGTTTTTAAGAAAAATGATATAATGACAAATAAAATCCGACCAGATGTTTTTTTTAATTTACAAATTAATTCATTTAAAATTAAGCTCATTACCTATAACATAAGTCCAGTGTTTAACTGAATCGCCAATCCTATGCCAATCCTCACCCTGATGCAGCTTGGTGTGATGCACTCTTTCACAAATATTTTGAATATGGTGGGTAGATTTTGTTACAAAATTAAAGAACTTTCCAGCAGGTGCATGTATCACAATTTCAGTACTAAGCTTACCACTCAGTGCCATTGTCTTAAGAAGGAAACAACTATTATGAAGCAAGAAATTAGATAATACTAATAATAATGTAATAAAGCTAGCTAGCTAGAACATCTGAGGGGAGATATGGGACAACAATGAGTTCAGATTTGTCGGACCTTATATAGAAAAATAAGCTACCTAAGCTACTATATTGTCAGCTTGTTCCTCCCTATTTATTACGCTGCTAATAAAAAATTTTAATCAACACAAAAAATAGTCAATATATGTTATTTTACTCAATGAAATTATCTAACGATGATTAATCACTAAATTCTAATCAAATTTTTTAGGAACGCAAGGTACCATCATATTTTTATATTATTTATAAAGTTTGATTATAGTGCTTATAAAGTTTTATTATCAATGTAAATATATGATCATTTTGCATATCAAAATGTATTTTTATAATGGATCATGATTGGTGTTTGATTAATAGTTGATTTTGATAGTTTATATATAATATCATTTTTTTTAGTGCACACGTCATTTTAACACACTCGAAAGATAGAAAAAAATATTAGAAGACCAATATCTATTATTAATATTAGTCAATATTTTGTATTGATATTTTATTTTTATATTGTTAAAATTTAAAATTTAGCAATTATTTTTTAGAATAATAATAAAAAATAATAAATTTTGTTGATAAGTAATATTGTTAAAAAAAATTCACA
>NC_029792.2:115187400-115195096 GCF_000816755.2 Arachis ipaensis
AAGGTAGAAGAAAGGATGGGGAGAAGAAGAAGGGAGGGGAGGGGAGGGGAGAGGGCGCACTAAGGGAAGAGAAAGAGAAAAAATATAAAATATTAAAAAACAATTCCATTAAACCATTATTTTAAATTTTAAATTCATTATTTCTACTAAAATTTTAATTCAGTTTAATACGTTTTTTTTCTAATCTTTGCTTTTTTTAAAACTGGATATAGAATCTTTGTTTTTAGCATGAATTGAGAATCTTAATATATATATATATATATTTTCCCGTAAATTCATTTGAAAAAACAACTAGGGGAGGGGGGGAAGTAATGCTCAAGGACAATCGTAGGAACAATGCCTATATACTAAGAACACCTATATATACCTATGCCTTAAAAAAAACAGTAGGGATAAAGCTGAGGCGAATAGACCAGAATATTAATTATCCTATAAATTTATATAATTTGACGAATTTTTATATTAGTAAATTAATTTATTTATGATTATATCATTATATTCTTACAGAAATTAACTATCGTCGTACACACACTACTGGATGTGTACAGCTAACCTATTACACACCCAAGAAAGAAAGAGGGGGAAAGGAGGGACGGCGCCGGCGAGGCTTGGAGCCGCCGTCGTCGTCGGGAATAAAAACCAGAGGGAGAGAGAGCTCCCTAGGGAGACAGGAAACGTGACTGCGCCGAATTCACTAAGAAGGTCTGGTTCGGTATTTGTAACCCACTAACTTACCGGCAAGTGCACCGAATCGTACCAAGTAATACCTTACATGAGTAAGGGTCGATCCCACGAGAATTGATGGATTAAGCAACAATAGTGTTTGATAGGCTTAGTTAGACAAATAGAAAATAGTGTTTGGAAGTTTAAAAGCATTAACAGTAAATTTAGAATATTAAAGATAGGCAGATAAATAAGTTGGGAATAAAATATTGAGAAGGCAGTTAAGGCTTCAGAGTTATCTATTTTTCCGGATTTACTTTTCTTACTAACTATTTTAATTATGTAGGATTTAATTTATGGCAAACTATATGTGACTAGACCTTAATTCCTTAGACCTTTCTAGTCTCCTCTAAAATTCATTAACTGCTAATTTTTTAGTCAATTAATTCCAATTAGAAGCTACATGATCAAATTCCAGTTTATATGCCACAAAAACTCTAATTACCCAAATATAAAAGGATTATATGTCACGTATCCCGTTAAATCCAGATAATTAAAATTTAGGAGAATATGTTTTCAAGTTGTTGTTCAAGTAAAGAGCTTTTCCAAGTTTTATAGGAACTCAAATAGAAAGAGAGTCATACTTCCGTTCCACCCAAATTCATAAAATAAAGAGCGAAAATAATTCTTAAATTATAAATCCATACATAAATTAAGATAGAAAAAGTAATAAAATCAATCCATACAAATAGACAGAACTCCTAACCTTAACAATGGAGGATTAGTTGCTCATGGTTCAGAGTAGAATGTTATAGAATACGGAATGTAAATTTGGAATAGAATGGGATCCTCTCCAGGACCTCTCAAAAGAGAGGTTTTTTCTCCCTTTTATAACTAATTCTAATAAATTTAAAATCAAATTTCTAAAATTAAAATTATATCTTTTCCTAGAATTCAAATTTGAATTTAAATCAAAATCAATTTAAATAATCAAGTCTTCAATGGATGGATGGGGACCACTTGTTTCGTCCATTCTGTAGCTTTTAATATGTATTTTTTGGGCTGGAAACTGGGTCAAAACAGCCCAAAAATTACCCTCGGCGTTTTTCTGCGTTTTTTGCACGTGGCATACGTCACGCGTACGCGTCAGTCATGCGTACGCGTCGATGGTCTTTTTCGCGAGTCACGTGGACGCGTCAGGTACGCGCACGCGTTGCCGTGTAAATCTTCAAATCACGCGTACGCATCAGTCACGCGCACGCGTCGCCATGGAAAGCTCCACATCACGCGTACGCATCAGTCACGCGTACGCGTCGCTCCTCGCTGCCATCTCCTTTGATTCTTGTGCTGCAGAAACTCCATCAAATTCCGCTGAATGCTACCTAAAATAAACAAAATTGCAAAAGACTCAAAGTAGCATCCATATTGGCTAAAAGATAATTAATTATGTATTAAACTCAACAAATTAGATGCAAATTCACTAGGAAAAGATAGGAAAGATGCTCACGCATCACAACACCAAACTTAAACTGTTGCTTGTTCTCAAGCAACCAAAAACTAATATAAGCTTAGGATGTGAATTTGCATGAGAATGAGAGTTCGATTAAGCTCATGTCTCTTCTTATAGTGGGGTTTACAACTATAATCCTGAATAGTTTTGGCATCTCACTTTATCCTTTGAAGTTCAGAATGATTGGTATCCATAGGAACTCAAAATTCAGATAGTGTTATTGATTCTCCTAGTTCAGTATGTTGATTCTTGAACACAGCTACTTTATGAGTCTTGGCCGTGACCCTAAGCATTTTGTTTTCCAGTATTACCACCGGATACATAAATGCGACAGACACATAACTGGGTGAACCTTTTCAGATTGTGACTCAGCTTTGCTAGAGTCCCCAGTTAGAGGTGCCCAGAGTTTTTAAGCACACTCATTTTGCTTTGGACCACGACTTTAACCGCTCAGTCTCAAGCTTTTCACGTGACACCTTCACGCCACAAGCACATGGTTAGAGACAGCTTGATTTAGCTGCTTAGGTCAGGATTTTATTCCTTTGGGTCCTCCTATCCATTAATGCTCAAAGCCTTGGATCCTTTTTACCCTTTGCCTTTTAGTTTAAATGGTTACTGGCTTTTTCTGCTTGCTCTTTTTTTTTCCGCAAGCTTCGTGTTTTTCATTGCTTTTTCTTGCTTCAAGAATCAATTTTATGATTTTTCAGATTATCAATAACGTTTCTCTTTTTTCATCATTCTTTCAAGAGCCAACAATTTTAACATTCATAAACTTCACTATAAAAAATATGCACTGTTCATGTCATGCATTCAGAGTCACAGAAAATACCACCACATTTGAATAAATGAGACTACTCTAAAAATTAAACTCAAATTCTCATGCACTACATCTGTTCTTCTTTCTTTTTTATTTCAAGCTCAGTGGGCAATACATGAGACATCTTTCAGAATTAAAGCAATTAAGAGAAAACTATACTAGACCTAGGATTTTAACTAATAAAGGATCATGCAACAAACAAAGCAAAATAGCAGGAAATCGAAACATATCATAGTAAAAGCGAGAAGGAATATAAAATGAAAGGAACTCAACCACCTTAGTTATCCTCGCGGTCGTTTTAACATTTTTTAATATGATCATTTTTTCTTTTATTTGACAATCATTGACCGTGTGAACAATTCTCACATCAACGGTTATATATAATAGATAATATAAATATTATAACACATTCATAGTAAGTTATAAAAAGCAAAATATTCTTATTTTACTTAATATAAACTGCATCAACTTTTATGTGTGTAATATTGAAAAAAGATAAACATTCACAAGAAATAAAATATGAGTAAAATAAGAATAAATAATTGATGATAAGAAAAAATAAATACATATTAATGATATAAAAAATGACAATTATCAATTTCATAAAATTAAAAAGATAATTAAATTTATTATTTACTTTTTTAATTATTTTTTAAATTTAAAATTCTGATGTTCATTTTTTTTATTCTTTATATTTTTGTTCCTATCATATCTTGTACAATAAAAAATTATGTTATCTAACTAAAATAAATTTTATTTTTTGATTGTCTCCTTTCTTTTTTTTTCTAAATAATCACCAAAGTCTACATATACTTACGAAAAACAATACACACTAAAAAAAGCATCCCTCCCATTTTAGTCCACCACCTAAAAATTTTCTAATTGGCCCAAATATAACCCATATCAACATTTAATTACTAATCAATAATTTTAGGTGAATGTTACCCAACTCTCTCTAAAATAACATGTAAGTTATTCTTTATCATGTGTCATATTGTCATTGGTCCTTATCTTAACTATAGTTAAGTTATTTTGTAATTTATTATTTGAGATTGAAAATGATATAATTTCTTAGAATATCAAAACCCCACTCCTGTTAAATGAAACACATTTCCACTCCTCCATTCTTTCGTCGTCACCTCATCACCACGTTCGATCATTCCAAGCATCGCCGTCGCGTTCGTGACAAGAAGTGCTGACGTTGTCGCCATCTACTGCCCTCCCACACAATCTCTCTTTCTTCAGTGCATCATCCCTTAATCACGTCGTTGAATTCCGTTGCCCGTAACTTCGCCGTCCTTCCCAGTATAGCCGCGCCTCTTTGCCATGGATCACTGCTTACCACATAATTAATGGTTAATTTGGTTATTAAATTTTTTCATCAAAAAAAAATATCTTTATTTAATTATGTGATGAAATTAAAATAAATAAAACAGATAAAATGGGAGTACTCTTGAGAAATAAAGAATTATTTTTGTCTATTTTATTTATTTTAGGCATGTATTTCATATTTATTTCTTAAATATTTATCTATACAATTTACTTTTGTATTTAAAAATTATTTTTACATTATTTTTTAAACTGTTATATTGGTTTCTTCTTTAAGATAATACAAAAAATGATTTCTCATGAAAATAACTTGTTTAATCATTAATTAAATAATAAAGTACGAATAAATTAAAAATTAAAAGAATAAAAATACTATAAAAATTACTTGTAAGAAAGTTAGATTTTATCATTTTAAACTTGTGTTATTAATTTTAATAATTTATTTTTTTTAAATAATTTATGTATGATAAAAAAATATGTTTACTTGTTTAGAGTATAAATTTTACTATTATATTTGTATGTTCCTGATTTTAATTATACTTTTAAGTACTTTGAATAAATTTATTTTATTATATTATATTTTACATATGAATATATGTTCTATTACGTAATTAAATAAAGATTTGTTTTAATAAAAAAATTTAATAACCAAACTAAACATTTCTTATGTTAGTAAAGAGTGATCCATGGCAGAAAAAGAGGGATCGAGTGAGAGGATAGGAGATAGCGATGACGTACGGGCTGACTATATATATTGAATAGGACGACAAAATTACTGACGACGGAAATTTAACGACGTAGCTAAAGGATGAAGAAGAAGTGATTGCGTGAGAGGGTAGTAGATGACGACGACGTCAGTGTTTTTTGTCACCACGGCGACGGCGATACTTGGAAGAACCAGAGCTACGTGACGGAGAAAGAATGGAAGAGTGGAAAGATGCTCCAATGAATGGAAGTCGGGTTTTGATATTTTAAAAAATTATATAATTACCCATCTCAAATAATAAATTACAAAATAATCTAACTATAGTTAAAATAATGACTAATTAAAATGTGACACATTATAAAAAGTAACTTAAATATTATTTTAAAAAAAGTTAAATAAAATTTACCATAATTTAATATCATTAATTTCACTTGTCTAAAATGAAAGGACTTTGAAAAAACGGAAATTCAGCTGTCCCACAATTAATACACTTTCCTTACACGTATTACACTCTAAATTTGACACACAGTATCAACATCACATACTTATTTTCGCTTTTTATTTTCTATATGGAGGGCTGGAATGAGTTGAACTCAGTTATGGAGGAGGGGGGAGCTTTACTTTTCTGTGGTGTCAGTGGAAAAAGAAATCGGACCGTGCGAGTAGGAGAGGGGAACTCGGACCCTCCGATTTGCATGCACCTAAGCGGACCGTCCGAGTTATGTATAGGCAAGCCACGCGTCGCTGAATGCTTGCTCCCCACAAACGATGCCCCTTTAACCCAACCAAACCGAGTGCATGCTTACCAAACAAGTTCAGTTTCATTTCCTCCCCCACCCAACACACACAACTCTATCTTCTTCCTCCCTCAATGATCTGGGCAGCTGCTGTGTGAGGAAACAAAGCAAAAATGTCAAGAAAAATTAAACCTAGAAATGTTGATCGTCCGGAACTCCACATTATAAAATATTTGAGCTACTCTGATTATGTAAGTTTTTTTTAAATCTTATTTATTTTTTGCAGATTTTTAATTTTTATTTTTTAAATTTAGTTATATTTATGTTTGGTTGTTAGGATATTTATGGTTGTTAGGAGTTGATCTGAAGAACATATATATGAATTAGTGTATAGATTTATTGATAGAAATTTAAAAATAAATGTTTAAATAAATAAGGTGTGTAGTAGTTATAATTTGGTCAGAGTAATTTGTAATATAATAAATTATAAAAAAATAGTTTTTAAAAAATTTTGGAATAATTTTAGAAGTTATGGTTATTTGTAGAAATTTAGGAATATATGATTAAATAATAGTTAGATAAGTGGGTTTAAATATAATTAATTCTTGTTTATAAATTTTTAGAATAATTTTTGTAATTAGAGTTAAGAATTTAACTGTAATGTTTAACTTTAAAATTTATGGTTATATGTTTAAATAATGGTTAGCAACATGTGTGTTTAAAAATAAGTAATTGTTGTTTAGACGTTTATCCAATATAATAGATTAGGTAACTGTTATAATTAATTAGGTAACCGTTCTAATTAATTATAGTTTTAGTTGAGGTTTTATTATTATTACATTAGAATAGTATTAGTTACATAGAAAGTGAAACTATGTATTAGTAATTATTATCTGCAGCAGTTTAGATATAGGCTCTATGTACATTAATTAAAATTTGAGATGAAAATGTTATTACTTAGTAATTCGGATTCAATATAATTATATTCTTTAATTAGCTTTTTAAAATTATGTATGATAATTGTATAATTTGATTCGTGCTTTTGCTATGCTTTTGTAGGCCTCACGGATGATGACATGTGATCACCCTATCCCTCCAGATCGGTACGATGAGAGAGTGGAGGAGCATCTACGATCAACTGGGTTTTACCATGTTAGTCAGATTGGAGTAGTTCAATGCCAGAAAGCACTGGTAAATGCTTTAGTGGAAAGGTGGCACCCGGACACACATACCTTCCACCTTTCAATTGGTGAATGTGCCGTGTCACTGGAAGACGTGGCTATGATCTTTGGTATTCCGACCGAAGGCCTTCCAGTGACTGGCATGACTTTGAGCAGTTTTGAGGCATTAGAGGCGAAGTGTCTGCATCAATTTGGGGTGGCGCCGAGAAAGTCGGATTGTCGAGGAAGTGGCATAAAAACTGACGTGGCTACGGGATTTAAAAGAACGGTCACAGTTGACCGATGAGAACAGTATACAGGTGTACGTTAAGTGCCACATCATGTTGTTGATCGGTACGATCTTGTTTGGAGATAAGTCTGGGGCATCTGTCCACTGGAAGTATCTGCCTCTGCTGAGTGATTTTGCTAGTATTGGACAGTATAGTTGGGGTTCAGCCTGCCTAGCACACCTGTACAGGAGCTTATGCAGGGCCTCACGTTTTGATTGTAAGGAAATCGATGGGCCGTTGACACTTCTACTGTGTTGGGCATGGATGCGCCTACCATATTTAGCCCCGGTTCCTAGGGAACCTCGCAATTTTTCGCTTGCCAACAGGTTAGACTATCTTACGTTTACCTGGTATCTTCATGTTTAGAAACCAATTGTGTTAATGAGATGCGTTATATTAGGTGGCGAAACTGGGAGCGTGGAGATCGAGTCTATAGATATCATAAGCTTGCTCATTTTCGGAAGGCCTTGGATGAACTCCAGGA
>NC_029792.2:115195152-115202670 GCF_000816755.2 Arachis ipaensis
TGAACCCATGATGCCACAGCAGCCATTAGATACTTATATGTACTGGTACCGTTCAAAGTATGGTGATCACTTGAACTTGTCGGATCTTGCGGTCTAAGAGGATGTTGAGGGTGACCAGGTTATGGATGATGATAATGAAGAGCAGGAACCACAGTCACCACCACCTCCAACTCCACCTCCACCTCCACCTCCAGCGGCAGAAGAACAACCTCATTCCACAAGCCAGTATGTACCTCAGATACAATTTCCTACGTCGTTCCCGATACATCAGCCACATTTTGACTCAGGAGAGGGAGGTTCTTTTAGCAAGTTGCTTGGGTTCATGGCCTCAGATGCCGGCCAAGCACAATATAGCCACCAGGCCGACTTTATGGCGGGTAGGTATTCGTTTGACGCGAGGTATCCATTTTATACCTACTCGGGTGCTTCTGGAGGGTTTGTATCTGGTGATTCTAGTAGGAGTGACGGTGGTCGAGGAGTTCTTAATAGTCAAAATCCGAACCGTGTTTCAATGACTATGATTGAAGAAAATGCTAAGACTTGTGAGCATGAGACTGCTGAGTACTTAGTGGATGAGCCAGATGACGAGGAAGACGACGAGGATGAGGATGAGGACATGGAGGAGGAAGATGAGGAGGATGAAGAATCCCGTAACGATAGAGGTACAATTATCATAGAAGCTTTTCCCGTCAATTGATATTATCATAGTAAGTGTATAGCCAATTGATGATATTATGGTCATGTATGGTACATTGGTTAAGGTTGATGTTACTATATAACTGGTTGGTTCATAGATGATAGTATGTTTATGTTTGGTATGTTTTTGTTAGGTTGATTAAACTATATACCTGCTTGGCCAATTGATGAGAGTATGTTTGTGTTTGGTATGTTCTTGTTAGGTTGATTAAACTATATACCTGCTTGGCCAATTGATGAGAGTATGTTTGTGTTTGGTATGTTCACGATATGCCTGCTTTCTCAATTGATGATATTATATTCATGTATGGTATGTTGGTTTATATTGATTATACTATACAGTTGCTTGGTTTGATGGTTGTTTATACAGGTGACACCTGCACTCCAGGTGAGACAGGCAAAGGCTACAATCTCAGGATTGATCCACCGCGTCGTAGCGCTAGTCGATACACTCCGTCCGTGATCAAAAAGGCCGCAAAGAAATGCAAGAACATTGTGAACTTTGGAAAGTGGACAGTGAGAAAGTAGTTCTGGTGTAGTTAGTTTAGGCTATGTATCAGTTATCGTACTTAATGTATACTTTAACTATTTACGTATGACTAAAGTTTGATAAGGACCAACTAAGTATTGTATTTAAATATTTCAGTTGATGTTCCTTATGTTCATTAAAATACAATGAAGCAAGTTACGATGGCAGTGTTTTGATAACCGGACCGGACCAGACTGGTTCGTCCGGATAACCGGCAAACCGGACCCTATATCGGTCCGGTCCAGTATTTGGACCATGTAAGGATGAAAACCGGTTTGAACCGGTATAATTAGGCATGAACCGTTGAATATCCAGTGAACCTATACTCTGACCGGTTCGATCATCGGTTCGGTTCTGGCAATAATGTAGGACCGTTCAAATCTAATAAAGTACATTGACACAGGTTACAATGACTCGATCACCGTAAAGTACATTCACAAATGTTACACCGGTTCATACATCATAAAGTTCACTGACACAGGTTACAATGGTTCAGTTACCATAAAGTACAATGACACATGTAGCAATGATTCATTTATCATACAAGGCATTGACATAGGTTACAATGCTTCAAATATCATATAAACCTACTGGGCATTATTTTCGGTACCTGGAGGACCTCCCTGACGGTATCTACTACGACTGTATCCCTCAGCTCCACATTGCCTACACCTCCTCGGACGGCGTAGCATACGTATGTCCATCTCATTCAAGAAGCGCGTCATCCTGGGCCGACCTTTGGAAACGCGTCTCAGGTACGGGTTCGGTACAAATCAGGGACCATTGTAAGAAGGCCACGTAGTAGGATTTCCTAATGGCCTAAACCTAGCCCGATACACGCGCCTGACCTGGTCCATCTTATAAACGTCATGCACATATACCTGCCAATCTAGTCGTTGATTTACACAACATGCAAACACATGCCGGCAAGGAATCCGGTCCACCTGGAACTCACCACAATCACATCTCTGACGACGGAGGTCAACAGCATACTCCACTCCACTTGGCATCTCACGCACTTTAAATACCTCATTCTGCCTGTCAAAGCAATTAACCTGAATGTTTCCTGCTGCAAGCTGATTTGCATGAATTTTGGAGGTCACATGCTCCGTAAAAACATGGCCTGCATTAATCCTCGCCTCCGCTTATGCTCTTTTCCGTGTGAACAACTCATTAAGTCTGCAGAACGTTGCTTTCACAAGTGCAGTGATGGCGAGATTGCGTGCACCCTTCAAGACTGAGTTGATGCACTCCACTAGATTAGTCGTCATGTGACCCCATCGGTAGCCACCGTCGAATGCCAACGCATACTGTTCACGGGGAATACGGTTTAACTAGTTAGTATACGCCTTGCCCCGCTCTCGTAAACGCTGGTAACGCAGTTCATACTCACGAACTGTCCTCAAATATCCTAAACAATATCAGGTACCAAACAACAAATAAGTTTCAGGACGTATAGATTGTTCGCAGTTTCATCAATAACTAGATTTGAAAGATACAATGTTACCTATATTGACGACAAGCTTTTGCAGATAGGGTGCCTTGAATTTTCTCAGAAAGTTTGATTCTATATGCCTGATGCAAAACATGTGGAAAGCTCTAGGAGGTGACCAAGCTCCGTGACTACGTTCCACAGCTACATTTATGGACTCATGTCGGTCCGATATCAGCCCCACACCATCCCAAGTCACAACATGTTGACGTAGGTTACTGAGGAAAAAGTGCCAAGCATCAGAGGTCTCTCCCTCGACAATAGCAAATGCAATCGGTACGATATTGTTGTTACCATCCTGCGAAACAGCCACTAACAAGCAACCCTTGTACTTTCCGTACAAGTGAGTCCCGTCCACCTGGACAACTGGCTTACAGTGTCTGAATGCTCTAATGCATGGGTAATAGCTCCAAAAGACTCGATGCAATACCCAGATATCAGTTACCAAATCATCCCCTTGATATGCATGCATAGTCTCAAAATATACGACAGCTGATGGTTCCTTATGACACATGGCCTCGAACCATATGGGCAACGCTTCATAGGATGCTTCCCAACCTCCAAATATCTTCTCAATGGACTTCTGCTTTGCCAACCATGCTTTTCGATAGCTGACCGTGTAGTTGAACTTCGATTGCACTTCTGCAATAACTAATTTTACCTTTAAAGAGGGGTCAGCCTCAACCAACTGCTTTATGGCTTCGGCAATCGTATTTGAATCCAGCTTGGAATGATCCTGAGAGATGGTTGCTCTGGTACAAGTGTGACTGTCATTGTACCTCCTAATAACCCAACAATGCTTTCTGCTGATCATGCTAACTCTGATAAGCCAATCACACCCTGACCTGTACTGTGTACACTTCGCATAAAATGTCAACGGCTCCGATTCATACACACTGTAGTCTACAGATCTTCGGAGGGTATACTCCTTCATCGCCTTAATAACAGCTTCCCTGGAACTAAATTATATCCCCACGGCGAACTCACCATCTGCGACAAAAGAAACTTCTGCCCCAAGAAGGCAGCCATACCGTAAGTATTTAATACATAATTGTTTAATGACCAAAATTAAATATTAAATCATCACTCACATCATCAATTATGATATACCTAACGTTTACATTATGTTATTATCTAAATCTCCATTACATGAAAATACAAACACATTAAAACAAATTCTCCTCCATAACTAAAAATAAATACATATACTTCCAAATAACTTCATAAATACTATTATAAACAATCAGTTATGATATCCTAATTAACTAAATAACTAAATAAATACAAATTAACGAAATAACTAAAAATAATTATTAATCACCTAAACAACTACAAATAACTACTATAACGAACGCTCATTAATAACTCCTTATTAGCTAAATAAATACACAGTAACTAAATAACTAAAAAAAATACTAACCGCCTTCATCAAGACTATAATAAATACTCATTAATAAATAAACTAATAAATAATTCCTAATTAACTAACTAACTAAATAAATATAAATTAACTAAATAATCCCTAATTATCTTCCTAAATACTCTAAGAAATACTTATTAATAAAGCCTAATTAACATATTAACTAAATGAATACTGGACCCTAGATACTAATTCACTTAAAGTATTTTTATTTTGAACTTGTCTAAATAACCTCTTTTGTAAATGCTAAACGAGTACCTGCACTCATATAGTCCGGAAACTCCGGAGCATGCATGGCTTCCAAATCCAAAACTCGCATGAAAGATGGCTCCTCGAATGGCTTTTCGTTCGCGAGTGCATTTGCAACGTCTGCCACATTCGGAGCCATACTGCCGTCGGCTGGATCTACATCTCCATCTTCACCGACAACTTCGTAATTGCTTTCGAACTCTTCCTCACTGTCACTATTGTAGTCTTCTCGTAAAATATTTCGGTCGGCCTCAGATTGTTCGAATTCAATGTACAACTCGATGAAGAAAATTTGAGCACGACTTTCAATGTACATTAAAAACATCTCTTACATGCTTGCTTCGTCGGTTACATATTTGGTCTGAAATTGGACGAATCCACCAAATACTGGTATAGGATATCTGTATAAAATACATGATATTTTTCTTGACATCTCCGAATCTATCTTCTCACAAATCACTCCTTTAAACTCTTCAAATAAAATTGTGAAGGGAATAACAACATCTAATGGATATTCACAAACAAATTTTACTCCTTTAGGTGTCTGCAATAAAATCTGACCAAAATAATACACCTTCAAAAGAACTCTATCATCCATTCTTCTCACTCACTTAAACAAAAATAGAAATTTTACCATCAACTTTTTCCCCAACCCAAGTTACCCCACTCCAGACCAGAAAAAGAAGAAGAGAACTTGAACAAGAAGATGAAAGTTAGATCTGGTCGGCTGTCTTTGGTTCGCACACTTGAGCAACTATATATATACACACACAATTCGGACGGTCCGAGTTGTGTATAACCTAATTTGAAAAAAATTATAAAATAATGAAAACTCACGGTCCGATTTCCATTAGTGTAAATTAAAAAAAAAATTACAAACACAAAACGGACCCAGCGAGTACTTCATCGAGTCAAAAACAAAACCCACAAAGAAATCGGACCATCCATTTTGCTGGGTCATATCGCACGGTCCGATTTCTCTTATGTGCTAGTGCAAAACGGACCCTCCGATTTGCTTACAAATTTTTCAAAACATAGAAATCGGAGGGTCCGATTACTTCCATTCCAAATCTGACCAAAACCTGTCCCACATTCCGGTGTAGCACCCTCTCAATCCATATCCCAGCACAACACCAACTCCTCCTCCATAACCGAAAAAATGACCCACTTATTTTTATCGTTCTCACTAGGGAATTTCTCTCCACAAAAAAAAATAATAATAATAAATAACTATTTATATCATAAAAGATGAATACATTGACATATATATCCATACTAAATTAAAACTAAACTTGTATTTATATAAGATATTTTTTGTGTGACAAAAATATCCTATCTTTGGAAAATTAGTGCCACGTAAGATATTTTTTTCATACGAAAAAAAAATCTTACGTGAGTACAAGTTTAATTTCGATCTAATGTAAATATATATATCAGTATTTTCATCTTTTATAGATACAAATAATCATTTATTTAACAAAAGAAATCGTTAAATATTTCCATGCAATTACACAAGCCAAATGCTAATTAGTGTGGCAGTGGCTATTCTCTTGAAAAATATATAGATCAAAGATTAGATATGAATGGAGTAGAGAGTTTGACGTACACTTTATAACGGGTGTAGTGAGAAAGGAAGAAGTTGTCGTATATTAATAGCCAATAAAATCAGGAATGACCTTTTCAACGTGATTAACTCCCGCAATGTCTCCTCTCAATAAACGGCAACGATTGAATAATCACATGCATAAAAACTTATGGTCCATTATTGGATTATTTATTGTCGAATATGAAGCTTTTAATTTATTTTAAAATTTTAAAATTTTATTTTTATGAGATTTTTTTAATAAGTAGACCAAGTGCGTGCCAAACAAACAAGGTGGTAACACTATGATTAAGACTCGTGCCCTAGCCCCACGACAACGGAATGTGATATTATTTTTTTATTATGTATGCATGCACGCACGAAATGAGGTAAATTTATTTGATTTCTCTCAATACCGAAAATACGAAACCAAATTAAGAGATCCACATCTGTGGCTAAATAGATGGGTCATGGAAAAGGGATTGAACTTGATTATCCTAGCGTCCTTTGATTTGCACCACACCCATTCCCATCCATTTCTACTGTTCATCAAACTTGTTGCACGTTTGATTTATATATTTTTCATCGTTTAAAAATAAAATGTTGCCGGCCAGTAGTAGAGCTTAGTTCAGACAAGGGAGGTCATGGCCCTTCCAAATTTTTTATAAAAAATTTAGTAGTACTTTTTTAAAAGATAAAAAATAGTTCAATTGACTTAAATACTTTATTATGACTTAAAATATCTAATAAGTTTAATAAACAACACTCTCTCTATCTTTAAATTCAAATATAAAAAATTAGATATTTTTTATTTATTTAATTTAATATTATTTTATATTTTATTATTTATTTAATTTAATTTTTTATATTATAAAAAATAATAGAATATTCAATAAGTATTAATATTATTGTATTTATATAAATTGATAAAAAAAATTCAATAAATATTATAAATTTTAATATTTCTCCTTTTAATTTCTTCTTTATATATTTTACAGGATATATATTCAAATTTTTATATAAAATAACAATAAAAAATCAAAGAATTGATACATTTTTTAAGAAGAAGGCTAATATTTAAGAAGAACATATAACTTTTACAATATCAACACATGTAGATAGTTCTTCTACTTTAATGAATCACGAAAAAAGTGAGATATAACTTTCAAAAGTTCAAAAAGTTATATCTAATGACTTTAACCTTAACTTTTTGGAACGAGATCTTGAAAAATGGCTTTAAATTTAACAGTATCACCTAAACCAAAGAGATGAAATTAGACGAATTTATCTTAAATGAGGTCCATATAAAAAATATTTTGACAATTATTTTTTATTTGGCCCCCAAAATTTTATTTCAAGTTCCGCCACTATTGCCAGCAATTTCGATATGCTAGCTGTGCTAGATATTGTATGTGTGAACTTGGAGATTCGATCAATCAATGTAATTCAATTAAACCAATTTTTATTACTCTATCTAATAAATTTTAAATTTAGTAATTTTTTTTCTATGTTATCCGTCTATCTAATAGATTAATTATAAAGACAAAGAC
>NC_029792.2:115203222-115208556 GCF_000816755.2 Arachis ipaensis
CGTGTATAATTTAATAGCATATTTTTAATATACAGCTTAGTACTTTATACGCATATTCTGATAAACATATACATCATGAAGAGTAAAATAATTAATAATAAATCATTGTCATATTATAATAGAGATTATTCATACATATATTAGCCCTAAGACATGATTAAGACGATAGATTATTGTCCCCAAAAAAATATGATTAACACGATGGGATGAGAGAAAAAAATAAAACAAAACAAACAAACAAAGTGCGGCTGGAGTGCTCGATAGAAATTCTCATTTTTCTCTTCTCCTTCTTTATTATTATTATTATTTTTTCTTCTTTTTTTTTTCTTCGCCTCCTGTCTTCTTCTCTCTTATTTAATTTCTTTTTCCTCTTTCGTCGTATCATCATTTTCTGTTCAGCAAAGCCAAAGCTATTGAATGCAAAAATTTTTGAAAAATCACAAATATTGTTGGGTTTTTCTCTCCTTTGTGAGGCCCAAGCCCAACATTTTGAGGGTGTCTCTTGCACCCATTGTGCCACAACCCTAGTTCAAATTTTTGGGGTCATTGAGAGTAAGAGGTAGTAGCCACCAAGTGAGAGAGAAGGGGAAAAACAGAATTCCCGTTTTTGCCCAAAGCAGTAAATTTCAAATGTCAGTTTCTCAGTTGTTCACCGTTGGATCGGCTTGAAATTTAAACTGCATGTTCTTATCATCTTGTTCTTCATTCTGATCGGTGGAGAATCACTATTATTAAATTTTATTAATTTTCGAATCTTTTAGGAGGTTTGAATTTATTTTTTCATCACTCTTATTACTTAATGTTAGTTTTGTGAAATAATTTGATGTTGGTTCAGTGTATTATGGATTTAAATATTGTAGCAAGGATAGTTTTGATGAATAAGTAGTTTGGATGAATGGTTTGAGAAAATTAATAGTTATATTATTGATAGATTAAGGAGAGAGTACAAAAGCTAGTAAAATTTAATATGCTTCTTAGTTGATTACAATGAACTCTATGATGACCTATTTATAAAGTTGGTTCATTATAATTTCTAAATAATTCTAGGTTTTAGATATTTCTAGATATTTACCTAGATATATTTAGATACTAAATTTAGATATTTTTAGTACTTAATTTATTTATTTATTTAACTTCTAGACTTCTCCATCAAAATATCTACATATTTATTTTTATGAAACAATATTATGAGAATTCTAAAAAATTCTACAAATATATAGCATAATCAATATTTAGTATGAAGTATCGTGATTTAGTTTTCTTTATTTTTATTTTTGTGTTATGTACAAAAATTTTTGTGCTATATATCAATAAATCTTTGTGGTTTTTAACAGATTATTAATAATTATTTATATTTTATTTTCTGTAATTATTTTTGTATTCTTTTTTTTACTTTTATATTTTTTTTTATTTTTTTGAATTTTCTGTTGTCTTGTACCCAAGCTAACAGGAATATTCTACTTCGTAAGCTTGATCCGCCAGAGATGTGGCACCCGGTAATTGAGTAGACTTTATGAACAACGGGATTCTACCATGTATTAAGAGTAGGACAGATCAGAAGGACATTCCGCTTTGCTATATGCTCTTGTGGAAAGGTGAAGGTTGGAGACTCATTCTTTCGTATTGTCAGCCGGTGAAGTTACAGTAACACTGGAGGACATGTTACACATATATTGGCCTATCAATTGATGGAGAGGTTGTGACCGGTTGGACCGATAGCAGTCAGGACTTCTTGGTCAACCAGAGAGCATGGCAATATTTGGCAGCGAACCCGTTGTGAGTAGTTCATCTAAAAGTTACATAAAGCTAACCTGTGTTCGTCATATCAGAGACACACAACCTCTAGACACTTGGTTGTCTGTTCAGCGATATGTTAGGTCTTACATCTTCTGTCTGTTGCGAACCATCCTTTTCGCAGATAAATCGACGACGTATGCCCACACGATGTACCCACCACTGCTCCAAAATTTTGAGCAAATCGGCACTTACAGTCGGGGGGTCAGGAACTCTCGCACATCTTTACAAGGCACTGTGTCGTGCATCACGGTATGATTGCAAAGAGATGGGCGGTCCGCTTGATTTGTTGTTTGTTTGGGCGTGGGAGCGAGTGCCCTTTCTTGCACCCATTCCAAGACAGCGGCTTGCACCCGCTGATATACTGGTTGCACGCAGGTAACACCATAATAGTACATAATTTATTGAATTTTGACTCGTATTTTATTTATGTTTTACTGTTAAGAAGTAATTTAAACTTGGTTATAATGTTGCGTATTGCAGGTGGAGTCATCCTCCACGAACTAGGGAGTGGATGTGGAGGAGCGCAGCGTCTGTTAGGCACGACATAGACTATATAGAAGAGGTTAGTATCGATATTAATTTATAAGAATAATTTACGGTATTAATAATCTAACTTAGCTCATGCAACATTTTGCAGTTTGTCTGGCGGCCATACCTCGGCATCATCATCCCGGCCGAACTACATCACCACCTCGATGTGTGTGCCACGGTACGGTAGGGTAGTTGCTTTCATTCGAGTGTGTCGAATGACATCCTGTGAAACGAGTGGTTCGTCAGTACGGGTATGTACAGTCTCCTCCTCTGCCGACACAAGCCATTCTTCTTGACCAGCATTATTACACTCTTCCGAAAGTATAGTGCCATGATTGAAGCATCGTACTCGACGAATGGATTCAGCAATGGGAGAATCGCTGCAACAGTTGATTGTTAGATAGGAATCTACAACCAATTGTTGACTTAGCCCGTCTGCCGATTATTATAGTTGGTACCTTGGATTATTCTAGATGTACCTGAGGTTGTCGGAGTTCATTCCTCAGTAGCCACACTGCATCCACCCCAGCAGCCATGATTGACTCATGTCGATCGGAGATTATACTCACCGTCTTTTCTTACAACAAGCCTTCATAAGTTACTAAGAAAAAATTTTCATGCATTAGCGGTCTTACCCTCTACGATGGCAAAAGCAATCGGCATAATGTTTTGATTCCTATCTTGCGAAACTACAACCAAAAGGCAACCTTTATATTTTTCATATAGGTAGGTGTCGTCAACTTGAACCAGCGGCTTACAATATTTGAAGGCTCTTATGCTTGGATTGAAACTCTAGAATACCCGATGGAGTATCCTAACACACCACCTCTTCACTCCCGTTATATAGGGGTCGTGTTTCTATTTGGACTTGTGAACCAAGCATCTTCTGAACCATTGCGGAGAATGACAACGGCAAAATTCTGTAAGATTCTTTCCATCCACCGAAAACTTTTGCTATCGACTTTTGCTTTGCTAACCAAACTTTTTGATAACTAATAGTGTAGTTGTATCTTGCCTGGACTTCTGCAATTATAGATTTTACCTTTATGGATGGGTTGGATTCAACCAATTGCTTCATAGCCCATCAATCGTGTCCGAGTCCAACTTAGAGTGATCTTGTGAGATCGTTCCCATGAAACACGTGTGCCTCCCGTTGTATCTCTAAATAATCTCCCAGCAAGCTTTCTTCAATATCAAGCTGGCTCAGATAAGCCAATCGCACCCACGTCTATAAGTCTTGCATTTTGCATAGAATTTCTGTGGCTCGGATTCATAAACAACGTAATCAACTCCTCTAGAGATAGTGTAACTCCAAATTGCCGCAATGACTGATTTTCTAGAACCATATTCCACTCCGATCCTAAACTTCCTGTCCTCAGGATTAACAACACCTATAAAAAGAAGAAATTTTTGTTCATCGATCTGTTAATTAGAATCACTCAAGTCTTCCTCGACACGATCAACTGGTTTGGCAAAGTGAATTGGTTTTGCTGCTACCATGGGTGCATGCGGGTTCGAAGACGATGACACACAATCACTACCTATTACGAACCGCAACGTACCACTTCATCACATGTTATAGTATTAGTCTTGTATGACTATCACATGCTAATCAGCTTCGACCAAAATGTCCTATTTCAAAACTCTCCACTCAATTGAAAGCATTGATAGAAATTTATATGCAACTCTCTCAATCTCCTTAAAACTTAGTGCACCCATACCAATTAATATGAGATTCTTTAATTTAGCGTGTCCAAAGAATTAAGACAACAAATATGCAACATTATAAGTGAATTGCATTTAAATATCACTCTCGTTCACCATTTCTAATTATTCCATTCGAATAAACTTACACAAAAAAAGAAAACTGATTACTAATAGCCATAAGTACGAAGAATAAAGTAAGAAGAAATACAAATTATTAGTGAAATTGGTGTAGTGTGATGTGTAGGAACGAAGCTTCCTATATACAAGGGGAGACAGCGCCTCTCCTCCAAAAATTTTAGGTAAAAAAAAATTAAGAGTGGCCCCTCCAAAAAATTATTGATAGCCTCCTTCTCTAAATTTTAGGTGCTCGGACCATGATCAATTGATCATCATAAGAAAAATTAGAGGTTAGTGATGTTTCTTTCAAATTTTTTCGTACACAATTCAAAAGTTCAACTTTTTTTCAGGCAAAAAAAAAACTTTCTTTCGCACATAAGTATAGGGCACCTTACCTGTGAATAGGGCTGGCAATGGGTAGGGTAGGATAGGGTTTGAACCCTACCCGCGGATTGAAAATTCTATTAAAACTCTACCCTACCCTACCTGCGGGTTGAGAATCTCTCAACCCTAACCCTACCCGCACCCTAAAGTTCTAGACCCTACCCTACTCGCAGATATATCAAATTTTTCAAAGCAAATATAAAATTCAATCATTTCAAATTTTATACATATTAATAACATAAAAAATAACAAACTAATACTCTAAATTACTAAATTAACTAACTAGTTTAGTGGCTGTTCACTTATTGTAAGTCATTACATAAGAGAGATTGTAGATTCAACTCTCACTTCTTTCACTATATTCCTAATTTTTATAAAATATGTGTTATATATTTAAGGTGCGGGTAGGGTAGGGTAGGGTACACCCTAAATCCGTACCCTACCCTACCCGCAGGCATATCCGGACCGTACTCTACCCTACTCGCAGCGGGTAGGGTAGCCTATCCTACCCGAACGGGTTGGACCGAATTGGATACCCGCGGGTAGGGTATGAATTGCCAGCCCTACCCGTGAATCACTCTTATAATCTTTTCTTTTGCTCTTTGATTCTCAGGTCTCGTCTCATTAGTATAAGACAATAAGTAGCAACATCACTTTTCTCCCTTTATTTTAAATTAATTCTTTAATTATTTTTATTTATTTATTTATTTATTTATCTAGTTTATAATAATAATTTAAGTTTTTAAAAAATAAAAAATGATAATTATACAATTATAATATTAACCTTGTATATATATA
>NC_029792.2:115208738-115209253 GCF_000816755.2 Arachis ipaensis
TCGAGTAAGTCCTGTTAATCATTATCTTTGTTTTTGAATCGAGAACTTTCTTATATATTGTATTTTGACAGCATATCTAAAGTATTGATAAGTCATTTAGATATACATATACGTAATCTCTCATAGATAAATACGTATTCTAAATACTATTTTAAGTACTAAAACATTTAGATATGTAAATACACATATTACGAGTATTGAATAACCGATTTATGAACAAATATGTAGTTTGTATTTATCCCGGATACAACTAAATTATTTGTTTCCAAATATTATTACTTATCTTTAGTACGTACTGAATTATATGTATTTAAATTAGTAAATATTCTGCTCATTACATATTTCAATAAATATTAAAATTATTTAATTTAAATAAAAAAGTCAAAGAATATCTAGTATTAAAATCGAAAAAAAATTATTGACTGATTATTCAATCTTTAGATTTTTGTAACTTCTTAAAATTATTTTTATCCATTTACGACAAAAATTGCAAACTAAATTTATTTAGCTAAAAT
>NC_029792.2:115209310-115210175 GCF_000816755.2 Arachis ipaensis
AGTAATTTTTAATTTAAAATTTAAATTTAAAATAAATAAAATAATTTTAAAAATTTAACTTATGTTGCCCAAAAAAATTGATTACCTACCGTTACTCTAATTTTTATTAGACATACACAGATACTTTTAAGTTTCTACCCATCCATGGCATAAACGCAACCAACAAAAGAAATTATTAACGATGACTTTATATATATACATATATACATACATATATACATACATCCAGGGGCGAAGCTCGAACCCCTTTTAGGAGGGGGCTAACATGCAAAATACAATTAAATAGAAAACAAAAAATAAAAAAAATAAAAGGCCAAAATTATAAAATTAGAGGACTTTATATTTTATACTTTGTAAATATAAAAATCTTTTATAATATGGTGACCTTAGATCTTTTTAAAAATAATATTATTTCTGACAAATAAATGAATTTTTATTGTAGTTCTGATCCGCGGTCTAGCACTTCATTGATCCTTTTTTGTGAGATCTTGTGGATTTTGTTCTGCTTCAATATTGTTTTGGGTTGAAAGTATGAGAGGTTTTATTAAAGGTAGTAAATTATGGGGCATGTCTTCACTTGTTCTTATAATTACATACCAATCAACCAATGTTACATTACACTACATGCTTATGGTTTTATAGTCTAAGAACTATACTAACTACTATGAGTTGCGTAGTATTATAAGTAAAATTATTTAGTAAATATAAAAAGATCAATATCAAGTTTATCTTAATTTTTTTATCCACCATTAAAGTTGATTAAATTAATTTAACAATTCATATGTGAAATTAAATTCAAATGAAAAAATAATGACACAACTTTTATTCAAGTATTTTGTTAAAATTAATTATTATATGTTAAAAT
>NC_029792.2:115213419-115222621 GCF_000816755.2 Arachis ipaensis
GATTTGATATTTTAAAATGAAAATAAATATAAAAAATGAAAAAGATAACATTTATAAAATAAATAGGAAAAATAAAAAGGGAAATATAGAAACAACTAGGGGTGCACATGACCCGGCCCGACTCAAAGGTTCGGTCCGGTCCCGAACACTTTAGGGACTAATTTGGTGTGATTTCATCGGGGTTAGGGCCGAGTAAGGGACTCAAAAATAGACTCGGTCATTATTTCGGATCGGGTCTGGGCCATAGCTCAGGTCACTCGAAGTCGGCCCGGTGGCCCGGTCATCATACACAATTAATATTTTGTGTTATTAGTGATGGATCATGATTATTCTTATGTGAAATTTAAGTATTGTAAACCTTAATATTTTGTGTTATTAGTCATTATAAGACTATAAGTTAATGTTTTATGTTTAGAATGCATAAAACTTTAGACTAATGCATAATATTGTGTTATTTGTATTGATTTAAATATTTGGTATTATTAGACAATATTAGTATTAATTGTGGTTATGCTTTAGTATTGATTGTGGTTATGCTTTAATTTTGAAGAAGGGTTGGTTCTTGTTATATTTTTCTAAGTGAATTTTACCATGTTAAATAATGATTGGAGTCTTGGAAATTTGGATATTTTTACATGCTAGCTTACAAGAAGGTATCAACGTAATGTAATGTTAACGGCCCGGTTTTCACCCGATTTTCATCCGGTATAATTGTGGCCCAAAAGTGTATTAGTTTCATCGGGTCTAGGGCCGAATTCGGGTTTAATAAATAGATCCGATGTATATTTCGGGCCGGATCTGGATCACATCAAACCCAGCTTCATCCGGCCATGTGCACCTTTAGAAATAACTAATATAAATTTTATTATTTAGTTCAATTTGTCAAGAATTATGATGCCATGCATTTTCACTTCAAAAGAGTATTTATGTCAATCACAGTTTTTTTTTAGGGATAAATCAGAAAATTGCTTATTACAGATGGATTTAAAACCAGATTTGATCTTTATTATAGATGAATTTTTGGTTACCGACGAATTTTATCCTTCTGTAAAAGTCTCGTCGAAAATTACTTACCGACGAATTTTTTTTGCGTCGGTAATTTACCGACAGATTTTTTTCGTTACTGACAAAATTTTTCTCGGTAATAGTCCTCTCTTTTGCTATAAAAACTGTCAGGTTTTTCGACAGATTTTCTATCGGTAATTTACCGACAGATTTTTTTCGTTATCGACAGATTTTTTTCGGTAATAGTCACTTCAATTTCGCTTAAAGCGTCCGATTTTTCTATAGATTTTCCATGAGTAACTAACGTCAGATTTTTCAACAAGTTTTCCGTCGGTAATTAGAGCTTGGGAAAGCTAGCTATTTCCAAATCTAAATACAGACGGAAAATTCGTCTGTAAATCCATCAGTAAGGTAAAATAGTATTTTTTTTTCGATTTTTTCACTGCAAAATAAACTTATTTTTATACAAAATAAATATAAATTTAAACAAGTTCATCGTATTATCAAACTAAAAAAAAAGTACTATAAATAAACAAGTCAATATAATTTAAACATAAACAAAGTGTATTAATACATCAACTATAATTCTCAGTAGTATATTTTTCAATCATACTAAATTTATCAGCTATAGTCCTTAGTGTCATCTTCATCCTCATTATCATCATAGTCCTCATTCGAAAAAATTGAAAGTAACAATAATAACAGTAATAATAAAATAATAATAGTATTACTTAATATTCTAACCTTCTTGTAATAACTAACATAAATCTCATTTCACATATTTCTTCTCAAATTAAATCTTCGTCAATTGGTGGTACCTCCATTCTCTTTACAATTTAGACATTATCCAAGGAACAACGCAAATGATGGTAAGTTTCTCATATTTGACAATATCTTATTGGAATAGGTAACATGGCCTCTAATGTCTCTATATAGTAGGGACCACCTGCAGTATGCACACATCAATTATCAAATAAGCATCAAGTACGTCAACAGTTTATTTAGTTTGATCATGTCCCAAGAAGACTAGCGAATGTCGCACTAAGAAAAGTAGATTAAATAGAACCTAATACAATAATTTAGAGGTAAACGAAGACAAAGAGATAAAATCGATAAGAAACAAAAAGGACTTAAATCTAACTACTTGTTTATAGAAATGATTTATGAATTATGATAGACCACACAATAAAGTCATTTGATGTATGAAAAAGTTTTATCATTAACTTATTGTAATGAACTCATGATAGAACTGAGATTCGTTAGTTGTTGCTAGTTGTTACAAAAACAATAGTTGCATTTTAGATAGTACAGCTAACAAGAAATGATCAGGAACATAATCCATACTATTATATAAATATAAGAAGATAATAAATAATTAAATAAAAGAGAAAACATAAGTAAAATTTATTATTATCAATATCATGAAAATATGCCGAGATAATACCAACCTTTACGAAATACTAGTACATGCTATCACTTGATCCTTGCACCCATTTTACCCTGCGAAGGAGTGGAAGCAGAGAACGATTTAGAGAGCTCAAACGGTTGGAAGATGAGAAATTTAGTTAGGCCATTTTCTATCATAAATGTCATTCACTAAGTATAATACATGATAAAATAAGCTCCCACTCAAGACCAAATTAATTGACAAAAAGGTGTTGGAAAAATTGAGGTGCAATAAGATTCTGTCTAACAGTGGAAGCACTAAAAAATAAATTTTTTATAACCTATACGATTAAATAAGCAATACTAAAGATACTCAAAGTAGCAAATATAATGGCAGAAATTAAATAATCAAACACCAGAATTTTATCGTAGAAAAACTCCCAAAAGAGGGATAAAAAATCCATGGGACCTAGTCCAGTAAAATCTTTCACTATCAAAATAATGGGTACACAATCAGTATTCCTAGTGGCACTAGGGCATTTCAACAATCAACAAAATACATCATCAAAACTGAATCAACATAAACCCTCTACAAAGTAGGTATCTTAAATCAGACAAAAGAAAAGGTAATGTAACTAGCAAGTTATATCATAATGTTCATCTCTATACCAGGAATAACATACTAAAATTTCATAAGAAATGGAGCATGTTTACCGGTTCAATCAGATCAAAATGACATGTCTTTTTTCCCCAATTTTTCTTCTTCTCTTCGTCGAAAAACTCCCTCACTCTTTCTGTTTTTTGTTTCAAAATGAGAGAGTTATATTTCTCTCTCTCTTCCTTCCCACAGTGGCCTAAAAAGCCACTTGCTTTATTTTATTTTATTTTTCTTTGATTTTAAAGTTGTGTGAGCCCCATTTGAAGTTGGGGACCCACCAACAAATCTCTCCCTCATCAACTCAAGTGGGGATAGGCTATTGGCTGCTCCACTAGGCCACCTTTCTCTTTGCAGGAATTAAACTTCACTGCAGGTAAGCTCTTAGTCATCGTATCTGAACCATTATCATTAGTATGGATCTTCTCAAGTGCATATGACTTCATCTCAAGCGTTTGACGTATCCAATGATATCTCACATCTATGTGCTTCGATCTGAAATGAAACGTTGGATTCTTGCTTAGATGGATAGCACTTTGGTTGTCATAAAATAACACAAACTTCTCTTGATTGATGCCTAACTCTTGTAGAAATTTATTCATCCACAAGAGTTTCTTAAAAACTTCAACAACAGCAATGTATTCTGCCTCTGTAGTGGACAAAGCGACACATTTCTGAAGCCGAGATTGCCACAACACATCTCCCCCTGTAAAAGTCATTATATAATAAGAAGTAGACTTTCTTGAATCAAGATCTCCAACCATATCCGCATCTGTGTAACCATCCAACACAGGTTGGCCACGCCCAAAGCATAAACAAACTCGGGAAGTACCATAAGGTATCTGAGAATCCACTTCACTGCTTGCTAGTGTTCCTTGCCAGGAATAGAGAGAAACCGACTAACAACTCCAACAACATGAGCAATATCTTCCTTGGTACAAACCATAGCATACATCAAACTGCCAACTGCAAATGCATATGGAATCTTCTTCATTTTTGCTTTCTCTTTCTCACTTGTAGGATATTGCCACGAACTCAACTTAAAATGACTAGCAAGTGGAGTACTAACAGGTTTAGAATTACTCATGCTAAACCTATCTATAACCTTCTCAATATACTTCTACTGTGACAACCATATTTTTCTATTCTTCCTGTCATAGGTAATACTCATGCCAAGAATTTTCTTTGCAGGACCCAAATCCTTCATAGCAAAGGATCTGTTCAAGTCTTTCTTAAGACTTTCAATCTTCTTAGTATCATAACCAACAATCAACATGTCATCAACATAAAGCAAGAGAATTATAAAATCACCATCAAAGAATTTGTTGACATACACACAATGATCAGAAGAAGTCTTACTATACCCATGACCTTCCAAGAAGGAATCAAACTTCGTATACCATCATCTTGGTGCTTGCTTCAGCCTATATAAGCTCTTTTTCAACTTGCATACAAGGTGCTCCTTTTCTTTAAACTTAAAACCCTCTGGTTACTCCATATAAATTTCTTTATCTAGGTCACAGTGAAGGAATGCAGTCTTCACATCAAGTTGCTCAACCTCTAAATTCAAGCTAAGTGCCAATCCAAGCACAACTCGAATAGAGGACATCTTTACAACTGGAGAGAAAATCTCCTCAAAATCAATACCTTTCTTTTGCTCAAAACCTTTCACAGCCAATCGAGCTTTGTACCTTCATCGTGAGATTTTTTCATCCGTTTTCAATTTGAACACCCATTTATTCTTGAATGCTCTCTTACTCTTCGGTACCTTCACCAATTCAAACGTATGATTTTCATGCAAGGATTTCATTTCTTCTTACATGGCCTTCAACCAATCTTCCTTATACTCAGCAGACATAGCTTCCTGATAGCTCTCTGGCTCTCCAGTCTCAGTGTTCATCACATACTCATGAGGAGAGTATTTTTGAGAAGGATGACGCTCTCTAGTAGATTTTCTCAATTTAGGCTCAACTGGTGGTTCAGGTGGAACTTCAACATCTGGTGGAATTTCTACATCTAGCACCTCAAATTGAGGTGTAGGTTCATCATGCAAATCATCACCATCATTATCAACTTGTACATTTCCCCATCAACAGGAGATCTAGTGGAAGGACCAAGTTCATCATTAGCAGAACGTCTAACAGTTATTGTTGGCTTATCTGTCTTCTCAAGATCTTCAATAGTTTGGTCTTCAAGAAAAATTACATCTCGGCTTCTAATTATTTTCTTGCTCGCCGGATCCCATAATCTGTAACCAAAGTCTTCGTGACCATAACTCATGAAGATACACTGCTTTGACTTTCCATAAAGTTTGGACCTTTCATCTCTTGAAATGTGAACAAAAGTCCTACAATTGAACACTCGCAAATGACTATAGGAGACATCTTTCTCTCTCCAAACTTTCTTTGGAACATCACCATTTAGTAGAACTGAAGGAGAAAGGTTGATCAGATCTACTGCAGTCCTTATTGCTTCACCCCAAAAGAATTTAGGCAACTTTGCATGAGAGGGCATGCACCTGATTCTATCATTAATAGTGCGATTCATTCTCTCTGCAACTCCATTGTGTTGAGGAGTCTTAGGAACCGTCTTCTCAACCTTGATTCCATGTCCTTTACAATACTCTTCAAATGGACCCCTGTATTCACCACCATTATCTGCTCAAACACATTTCAATTTTCTTCCTGTTTCTCTTTCAACACTTGCATGAAAGTGTGTTGAGTTAAGAAATTAACTAAATTAATTAGTGATGACAAACATTATTTTTGAGCAAAATAAATAATTAGTGTTGATTAATTATATTTACTTATTAACTAATTGTTTATTGTTGCAGGCCAAATGTTAATAGCCCAAATGGAATAAAAGGCATTCAGCAAAGAATATTGGGCTGAAAGCAAAATAAAGAGCCCAAGCAAAAGCAAAGAAAGAAACCAAAGAAATTAAATCGGGCCAAGCATACCAATACCCGATCCAAGCCCGATCTGATTTCAGAAATGCAAATCCCTCTCTTTTGCTTAACCAAAAGCAACGTCCTTTTCCTCTCTAATCAAGTCACATCAAGACTTCAGTAAAGTAAGAAAGAGAAAGAGAAGAAAAGCTTCCTCCATAAGCCAGTAACCAAAGAAGCAAGAAAGAGAAAATTGAAGCTTGAGGCATAGAAGCAAAGAACAGAAAATCCAAATCAAATCAAGCTTAAGAAAGGTAATCCATCTCATCTTGCATGAATCAGATCTTCATCCCTTCTTCCCAACTCTCTGCTATATCCAAAAATGGCATTCAAGGGAAAGTGGTTCTCTGCCCTATTCTGCTCCACATCTACGGTCACAAGTGATACTTGGGGACCAAGTTGGTTTTCAAGGGCTCAGATCAAGTTGACCTTGGAAGATTTCTATTGTTACTACTTTGTGGCTTTCGGTCAAGATGAGGAAGTCAGAGGGAAAGTTTCTTCTCTAAGGATTAAGGTGAAAAAGTGAATCTGTGGATTGGTGAAGCTCAAGGCTCAAGGTGTTGACCGAACGCTAAAGCAATCAACCTACTTCATTGTGCTATCAGCTTTGAAGAGTACCGGAAGGTGTCTAAATGCAAGACAGCCAAAGAAATCTGGGAAAAACTCCAGGTTACACATAAAGGCACATGACTGGAAGGTCAACCTACTTCATCAAACTAAATAAGTATGATGGAGGTTTTGTGACCTTTGGAGATGATGGTAAAGGTAAAATCATTGCTGTTGGAAAAGTAGGTAATGAGCAATCTACTTTCATTGATGATGTGCTTTTGGTTTGTGGTTTAAAGCACAATCTTTTGAGTATAAGTCAACTGTGCGATTTAGGATATTTAGTTGTTTTCAAAAAGCTTGAATGCTGTGTTGTTAATGAAAAAACAAATGAAGTGATGTTTGTTGCCAAGCGTTTCAATAATATGTATGGACTTACTCTTGATGAACTAAAGAATCAAAATGTAGCTTGTCTTCACTCTAAAGAATCTGAAAAGTGGTTATGGCACAAGAGATTGGGCCATGCAAGTATGTTTCAAATAAACAAACTTGTAAAGAAAGAATTAGTAAGAGGTCTTCCTTTGATAAAATTTGACAAAGACATCACTTGTGATGCTTGCCAAATGGGAAAGCAAACAAAAAGTTCTTTTAAACCAAAGGAAGACATCTCTACTAAAAGACCACTTGAGTTGCTACAATTGATTTATTTGGTCCAACAAGAACTCAAAGCCTAGGTGGTAAACATTATGGTTTAGTAATTGTGGATGACTACACTAGGTTTGGTTGGATTTTATTTCTCCCACACAAAAATGAAGCCTTTTCGGCCTTTGAACCTTTTTGCGAGAAAATTCAAAATGAAAAGGATTTGAAAATCTCTTCTATAAGAAGCGATCATGGAACTGAATTTGAAAATAATTTGTTTGAATCCTTTTGTGAGGAATTTGGAATATCTCACAACTTCTCTTGTCCAAGAACACCACAACAAAATGGTGTTGTGGAAAGAAGAAATAGAAGCATACAAGAGATGACAAGAGCCATGCTTTATGAGAGTAATGTTCCAAAATTCCTTTGGGCTGAAGCGGTTAACACAGCTTGCCACATTTTAAATAGAACAATCATAAGGAAATTTTTGAAGAAAACCCCTTATGAACTTTGGAAAGGCTACCCACCAAACTTAGATTACTTGCACATCTTTGGATGCAAATGTTCTGTTTTAAATAACAAAGAAAATTTGGGAAAATTTGATCTAAAGGCTTATGAGTGTTTGTTTGTAGGATATTCCACAACTAGTAAAGCATATAGGGTTTATCATCAAGATGCTAGGATTATTGAGGAGTCCATACATGTTACATTTTGTGATACTAACTTGGTACAAAGCTTTTTGGAAGAATGTGATGCAGGAAATCAAGCACAAAAGGAAGGTGAAGCTGCTCAAAATCAAGAAAAAGAGAGTTCTGGACAAGCTGAACCAGAAACTGCTATTGCTGAGAATTCAAGAGACAATTCCATTTTGTCTCATGAATCTGAAGGAAATCCTGCAGTCAGCAGCGTTCAGAATCCCTTGGTGAATGAATCTGCCTCCAAGTCCACCAGACCTCGTGAATGGAGATTCTTGAAGAATTATCCTGAGGAATTTGTCATTGGGGACGTCTCTCATGGAGTGCAAACAAGGTCTTCCACTAGAAAGGCAAACGAAGGATCAAACATTGCCCTTCTTTCACAAATAGAGCCTAAAAACGTCAAGGAAGCACTTAGTGACCCTTCTTGGGTTAAAGCTATGGAGGATGAGCTTCTTGAATTTGAAAAGAACCAAGTATGGACTTTGGTTCCAAGGCCAAGTGGAAAGAAAGTGACCGGCACCAAGTGGATTTTTCGGAACAAGTTGGGAGAAGATGGTAGCATTGCAAGAAACAAGGCAAGGCTAGTGGCTCAAGGATATGACCAAGAAGAAGGAATAGACTTTGATGAATCCTTTGCCCCTGTTGTCCGAATGGAAGCCATAAGACTTCTCTTAGCTTATGCTGCATTTTGTGGTTTTAAATTATACCAAATGGATGTGAAATGTGCATTTTTGAATGGAGTGATAGATAGAGAAGTGTATGTGGAGCAGCCTCCTGGTTTTGAAAATAAAGAGCATTTTGATCATGTTTTCGAACTATCTAAAGCTCTCTATGGTTTAAGACAAGCTCCTAGAGCTTAGTATGAGAGACTTAGCTCTTTTCTTTTGAAAAATGGTTTTCAAAGAGGCACCACTGACAACTCTATTCATCAAGAACTCTAATGATTCTTTTATTCTAGTCCAAATATATGTTGATGACATTATTTTTGGATCAGCAAATGAATCCCTTTGTTCTGAATTTGAAAAACTCATGACAAGTGAATTTGACATGAGTATGATGGGTGAACTTAATTTCTTCCTTGGGCTGCAAATTAAACAAACTGAAAAATGTATTTTCATTCATCAAGAGAAGTGTGCCAAGGAATTAGTTAAGAAATTTGGTATGGAAAATGCCAAACCCATGGGAACTCCCATGCATCCTAATTCTAAATTAGATAAGGGAGAAACTGAAAAAGATGTTGATGAGACTAGGTATAGAGGAATGATTGGCTCTCTTATGTACTTAACTTCCTCTAGACCCGATATTGTGCAAAATGTTGGATTG
>NC_029792.2:115223251-115232079 GCF_000816755.2 Arachis ipaensis
ATCAAGAACTCTAATGATTCTTTTATTCTAGTCCAAATATATGTTGATGACATTATTTTTGGATCAGCAAATGAATCCCTTTGTTCTGAATTTGGAAAGCTCATGACAAGTGAATTTGACATGAGTATGATGGGTGAACTTAATTTCTTCCTTGGGCTGCAAATTAAACAAACTGATAAAGGAATTTTTATTCATCAAGAGAAGTATGCCAAGGAATTAGTTAAGAAATTTGGTATGGAAAATGCCAAACCCATGGGAACTCCCATGCATCCTAATTCTAAATTAGATAAGGGAGAAACTGAGAAAGATGTTGATGAGACTAGGTATAGAGGAATGATTGGTTCTCTTATGTACTTAACTTCCTCTAAGACCCGATATTGTGCTAAGTGTTGGATTGTGTTCTAGGTTCCAATCCAAACCAAAAGAGTCACATCTTTCTGCAGTTAAAAGGATCATTAGATATGTTCATGGCACATCCAATTTTGGTCTTTGGTATCCTAAGATTGATGATTTTTCTGTAGTTGGTTATTGTGATGCAGATTTTGCTGGTGATAGAGTTGATAGAAGGAGCACTTCTGGTTTATGTTGCTTCCTTGGGAAGTCCTTAAATGTATGGTCAAGTAAGAAGCAACCAACGGTGGCCCTTTCCACTGCAGAGGCTGAGTATATAGCTGCTTCTTCTTGTTGTTCTCAGCTTTTATGGTTAAAAACGCAGCTTGCTGATTACAAATTAAATGCTGAAAATATTCCCCTGCTGTGTGATAATATGAGTGCCATTAATATTTCTAAAAATCCAGTTTTGCACTCTAGGACTAAACATATTAAAGTGAAATTTCACTCAATAAGAGAACATGTCCAAAAAGGGGATATTAGTATTCAATTTGTCAAATCAGAGGAGCAATTAGCAGATATTTTTTACAAAACCATTAGCTGAGGATAGATTCTGCATGCTTAGAACTTGTCTAGGAATTTTGAGTTATGATTCCTTATTTGAAAAGTGCTAATGTATTTGCTGGAGCTTTTTGTCTCATAAACAGGTATGAGACAATTCTGGGCAAATGATGAATGTTTCCTTCAAGTCAGCGTGTTCTGGGCTTATTGCTAGTGAAAAATCAATCTGGGCCAACCTCAATTCAGATCTGGGTAGTCCTATGTGTTTCATTAATTCAAACCATATCTGGGCCCAATATGAATGTTACATTCTTGCTTTTTTTTTAACTGTGTGTTTTAAATTTCTTCAATTTTTTGTGACCCGTAAAGTTTTTTTTGGCTAACTTAATTTTTGACTTTGGTCCAAAAGGAGTTTCAATTTAATTCTGATTACCTTTCAAAAGTTAAAATTTATTTCCTGTTTTAATTTAAAAATCAAATAAAATCTTTTCTTTTATGAGGTCATGTCTTGTCAAATCTTTTCAAAGGGTGATGCAGTTGCATGGTTTTGGAAATTTGCTTTTGGGTACGGTTACCAACACTCCCTCTCTTCCCTCCATAACTTCTCCACACACTCTTCGGTTTCTTCCCACTCACTTTACTGCATCTCTTCCCTCAAAAGATTGAAACTAACCAAATGAGGAAGAAAACCATTGCAAAAAGGGCTCCTCGTGAAAAGGTTTTCAAACTACCCACAAAGCCTTCCACTCGCTCTCAAGACCGCACCTTTACCCCCTCTCCTTCTCCTCCTACCTCTCCTCATCGCTGTGACCCCATGGCTCGGACCAAAAATACTCCAAGGTTTCCTGCCTCTGTCAAGCTGACGCCACCACCGAAGGCCACACCTTCCAAGCCTGGCTCCTCAAAACCAAGTTCAACAAAGCCTGGCTCCTCCAAAGGCAAACATCAGGCGACTGAGGAACCCATACCCGAACCAACACAACCAAAATCCAGGTCGGTTCCAATGTGCTCTCAACGAGGTAACATACGAGTCCCTCTAAAAAATGTTAAAGAACCAGAAATTGGACCTTTTGATCACAAAGCTCACTTTTTGACCTCTCATTCAAACTATAATCCCTATAGATTCAAATCTGCCATGAATAATGATTTTTATGAGGGAGTCATCCAGTATCGTACCCTATGCCCTTCATTTCTCGCTGATTTTCCATCTTTGAAAAGAAAAAGTTTTTCTTTTGTTGATAACTTAATTTTTCTGGACTGGAATCACCTTTTTGACATCAAAAAACCTATTTATCCCTTGTTGGTCAAAGAGTTTTATGCAAACATGACTTATCATGAAGGCACTGCTCATTCGTATGTCAAGGGCCGAGATATCGTTTTAAACAATGAGACCATCAGTGATGCTTTGAAGTATACTGATGTTGGGCCCTGTGCCTACACGTCAGTTAAGTGGGATGAAGGAGTTGGTGTTTCTTACAATGATGCCCTGGCTAGTATTTGTGAACATATCTCTTTAATAGATGGCATTACACCCACTCACAAAGTCCTAGGATATGAGCGTGCTCAACTGCACCGAATAGTCAATCATATTATTCTGCCTCAAAGCGGCTCATATCAAAGGATTTCCTACACTGATACTCTTGTTTTATATGCCCTTCTCACCAAAACTGAAATTTCATTTGCATATTTGATGGTTAGCTACATGTTTGACTCTGTTAGAAGTGAAAAGGACAAAGCTCTTCCTTATGGCATGTTTCTAACTTGCATTTTTGAGTATTTTGGTGTTGACTTGACCAATGAGAAATATGAAAATAGACATTCATATCTAAAGGGAGGTGGTTCAGTGAAACAGAACAAAGGACCCACTAGATCTGAAAGAGTTGTCCTAGATGATGAAGATGATGACTATGTCCCTGAGGATTCTTCTGCTCCTTCCACTGAGGGTACTTCCATCTCCACTGGGAAGAAATCCAGCTGCTTCGGAGGGGAATGGTTCTGATGCCTAGGATTTGTCTCATAAAAACTGTTGTTGCTGCTCTCTTTTTTTTGTCTCATGAATTCTGCTTCTTTAGTACTTTTAAACTGTTTCAGTTTGGATGACTGTAATAACTCTGGATATTACTGCACCTTTGGTAGTTTAGTTAGCACTTTGAACTGTGCTCTAACTCTTTTCTGCAGGATACAAGACTTTGTTTTTGTTGATCTTGTTTATTATCCGCCCTTGATGACAAAAAGGGGAGTAATAGCAATAGGACCCTAGTATTTTTTTGGGATTTTTGCTGCATCCATACTTGAGTTTGCATGTTGAATAATATTTGCTGCATTAATACTTGTTTTCACATGCTGAATCTGTTTGCTAATGGTAATAGCTTGATGTTGGGCTGATTATGATATGTTGCTATCTGATTCTGGCCCTGATGTATTAAAGCTCTATTTTGGCCATTTAAACTATCACTGTTTGCTATACTTTTGGTTGGTACATAGCATCTGTTTAGTTCCATATAAGTATATGTAAACAGGAAAGAAGAGAAGAGCATAAATTCAGGGGGAGCTAACCTTGAAAAGGAAAGGGGGAGCAACATAAAAGCAAATGACAAAAATTAAAGGGAGTTTTCTAAACCTGACTCAAACTCATTTCCTTTTGATTATAGCTTAAATCATGTTTGTCATCAAGGGGGAGATTGTTGAGTTAAGAAATTAACTAAATTAATTAGTGATGACAAACATTATTTTTGAGCAAAATAAATAATTAGTGTTGATTAATTATATTTACTTATTAACTAATTGTTTATTGTTGCAGGCCAAATGTTAATAGCCCAAATGGAATAAAAGGCATTCAGCAAAGAATATTGGGCTGAAAGCAAAATAAAGAGCCCAAGCAAAAGCAAAGAAAGAAACCAAAGAAATTAAATCGGGCCAAGCATACCAATACCCGATCCAAGCCCGATCTGGTTTCAGAAATGCAAATCCCTCTCTTTTGCTTAACCAAAAGCAACGTCATTTTCCTCTCTAATCAAGTCACATCAAGACTTCAGTAAAGTAAGAAAGAGAAAGAGAAGAAAAGCTTCCTCCATAAGCCAGTAACCAAAGAAGCAAGAAAGAGAAAATTGAAGCTTGAGGCACAGAAGCAAAGAACAGAAAATCCAAATCAAATCAAGCTTAAGAAAGGTAATCCATCTCATCTTGCATGAATCAGATCTTCATCCCTTCTTCCCAACTCTCTGCTATATCCAAAAATGGCATTCAAGGGAAAGTGGTTCTCTGCCCTATTCTGCTCCACATCTACGGTCACAAGTGATACTTGGGGACCAAGTTGGTTTTCAAGGGCTTAGATCAAGTTGACCTTGGAAGATTTCTATTGTTACTGCTTTGTGGCTTTCGGTCAAGATGAGGGAAAGTTTCTTCTCTAAGGATTAAGGTGAAAAAGTGAATCTGTGGATTGGTGAAGCTCAAGGCTCAAGGTGTTGACCTTGGAAGAAGAACGAAGCAACATGCAAGGAGATAAATGAAGCTTGCTGTTCATTCAGAAGGCAAGGAGAGAAAACCAGTGAATAGATGTTTTGTTCTGAGAGAGCTCTTTGAAGAAGTTCAACTAACTGGACAGTGTAACCTAATCAAAGGTGCATTCCGCCAGTATGAAGAACTAAATCAGAGGCTTGCTAATCTGGTTTTTCGCATAGCACAGAGGCTGTTGATGAAGTCAATCTCCTTCATGTTTTACTGATTGTAATGTACTTTTCAATGTTTATCATTCTGTAATTTCTTGTGAGAAAAGGCATTGTGAGAAAGCTCAAGTAAAAGCCATGAGTGGAAAAAGGCTGAGTGAAACACTTGAGAGAAAAGCCTAGAGTTATTTTCAGATTTCTTTAGGTGTGTTTATGTCTTGTATCTTGTACCTGTGAGGTATCCCTTTCTTAGTTGGGTTAGCACTAAGAGTGAATAGTTAGGTATTAGCATAGCCAATGTCAAGTTAGGTTAGAACTTGAGTGTGAAAGGATTGGGTCAATCCTGTGTTATTGGTGTATGTAATACTGTTAACTATAGTGAAATTCTTCCATAGTTGTGGAGGAGACTGGATGTAGGTTGCATAGCACAATGCAACCGAACCAGGATACATGCTGGTGTTAGCTTTTCTCTTTTCTGCTGTGTTCTGTTTTCTGATATTCATGAGACAAAAATAAATTGTCTCATAAATTTCCGCTGCTAAGTTAAAACAGAATCAGAATTGCAAATCTGTTTTAAAAGGGTAACAACAGCAACCAAAAGGAAGGCATAGATTCAACCCCCCTTCTCTAAGCCTACCACAACCTTCAAAGTGTTTGAAGATACCGAGCACCTGGTCTTTAAATTTTAAAACAAAAGCTCACACTTTTCGAGAATAATTATCAATAAAAGTAACAAAAAACTCCTATGAAGTCCAGAATTATGAAATGATATTCTAGGGACAAAAAACTCCCCCCAAAAAAGAGGGACAAAAAATTCACGGGACCTAATCCAGTAAAATCTTTCACTATCAAAATAATAGGTACATAATTAATATTTTTAGTGGCATTAAGGCATCTCAACAATCAACAAAATATATCATCAAAACTGATAGAATCAACATAAACCCTCCACAAAGTGGGTATCTTAAATAAGACAAAAGAGAAAACAATGTAACTAGCAAGTTATATCCTAATGTTCATCTCTACTTTAGGAATAACATACTAAAATTTCATAAGAAATAGAATAAATTTACCAATTCAATCGGATCAAAATGGCATGCCCCTTTTCCCCAATTTTTCTTCTCTTCGTCGAAGAACTCTCTCACTCTCTCTGTTTTTTTTGTTTCAAATTGAGAGTTATATTTCTCTCTCTTCCTTTTTACTGGCCTAAAAAATTACTTACTTTATTTTATTTTATTTTATTTTTAAAGTTGTGTGGGTCTCACTTGAGATTGGAAAACCCACCAACAAAAAAAAAAAAGAAGATAGTACAAAATAAAATTTTTTTAAATATAACACAACTCATACATCAAATTTTCAATACATAACAATTATGAATAAGTTACGGCATTTACTACTAAACCCTATCTTCTTTAATTAAAATGTGTATATAACCATCTTTGTAATTATTCTAGAAGCTACAATTATCTTTAAGATGATGTCAATCTTACAAGATTTGTTTACTTGGCTATAAGCCCGGGGAAGCTTTGTGGTTTACCCTTGTTCTCTCCCTTTTGTTGAGAAAATAGGAAGAAGCAATTCAGTTGGTGTAGTTGCATTGAACAATCTTTTGGTGCCTAATCATTTGATAGATGGGATGTGTACATAGTGAATGCATAAAGCAAAGATAATTTGATTAAGGACTACATTTAGTGGTATTACATCAAAATTTAAGGATTTAAGCATGTGAAAACACGTGGAGCATGGCATTCTCATCACAAAAAAATGATGACTCTAGAGACAGATAGAAAAATTACCCATCAAGAGAATTTACTAATCCGGAAAAGTGGGCTCCAAAACTTAATTTGTTAATCTGATGACTTATCTGCACCATACAAACATTAAAACTTTATCAAAGTTTAAATGGGTGTTTTATTTAGACAAGGGATATTAGAAATCCAGTTCAGTCTTACATTAAGATGATTATCTTGTAAAGCAAGTAGATCAGCAAGAAACATAGTCGACTGAAGAAAGCTTTTTTACCATGTGCGGCGGCCATGTATACATTATACAACATCACGTATGACATTCTTTATAATTACTTCCCCAAAAAGGTTGAAACAAAGCACCAATTCAAACTAAAGAGGTTGAAATAACTTCAGAAAGACACACAATCTTTTCAATTTTCATAAGGAATGTATATATATATACCTGAAAGTGTTGCTGGTAAAAATCTGAATTGCAGAGAGGTAATTAGGAAAATCAACCTGAACTTGGAGTCCTTGTCTTTTCTGTTCCTCTCAACAAATTGCTTCCTGGTTGATGACTGAATCTGAATTCAGAAATGGAGGCTCAATTGAAGATACTAGTATAAGTACATGAATACAGCTATAGTAATTTAAATTATCCATGTATCAATGATAATTTAATTCCAAATCCATAATTTGAATTCGAAAGCTATCTAGATTCTAGAAGTTTTAACCTGACATCTTTTTGTTCTTGACAGAAGCAAGATGAGTTCTGGAAATCAGATAAGCTATCTAATTGCTATGGTTAGTGTTACTAATCTATTTGATTCTCTGTAATCATAGATTTTGATGAAGGAGCAAGGCCTAACTTACATAATGTTTCAAATTTTTTTAGAAAAGAATAAAATTGATGTAATTTTGACTCAGCATGAAAGCAACATCTTCTCTAGTTCTCATTTACTTGAATAGTGAATCAGCTTTATTATATCAAATTCAATTATAAATGAGTCATTGACTTTGGAGATTTGATACAAAATTTTGAAAGTAACGGATATTTTGGAATAAAAGAAGTAGCAAATATGATGTGCCTTAATATAATTCCTATTGGTGCAGCGAAACTATCTATAAATAGTGTTCTATATGGACATTCAGTTGATAATGTTTCACCTCAATGTGAGGAAGAGATGGTTTTTGTTCTCTTGAGGAACTTGACGCTTAAACTATTGGGAATCTTCTCCCTACCGATGATGACGATTTGCTAGCTGGATTGATTGGTGATCATGAAATCTTTGTTAAAGATAGTTCCGGTGATGAATCAAATGAACAAGATCTTTTTGCTAGTGTTGGAGGAATGGATTTGGGACATGATAATAGTTCATCTTCTGGACAAAAGAATTCTGAATTCCATGATGAAGCTTGTAAAGGGAAATTCGAGCTTTATAATGCCTCAGTTACAAAAGAACACCCTATCCAGAAATTGAAAGGGAAACTCGATCTGTTAATTCACTTAATCTGATTTCACATACTCCATTCCATATAATTCACTGTTCGTCAATATATGATATCCATCACATATTCACATACTCCAGTCCATGAAATTGAAAAGAGGAATTAATGGTATGAAATTGAAAATCTAACATCTAAGCAAAGAAAAAACGGAGGGTTTCCATTTCAGTTAATCAGTGGATTGCATGTTAGGGTTCGAAAGGGGAGACGCGAGCAACACACGAAGAAGATACAAGAGCTTCAGTGAGACAAAAGTTCAGTGCAATAGAAGTTCGGTGCGATAGCGGTGCAAGGCTGAGAGGCCCATGGAGCATTTGGAGGGAATGAGTGTAGAGAGATAGAAGTATCGTGGTTAAAATGAAGAGCTGGTGATGATATTTCAATATTTTTTGGCGAAAAATTTTAAATTACGGATAATTTTTTTTGTCTATAATAATTTAAAAAAATAATATTTTATCCATTTAAATACAGATGAATTTTCTGCCAGTAATTATTTTTCAAGAAAAGACACTAATTTTCCTATAGAATTATTGGCGGATTCTCTTTTCGACCACTAATTTATGCTAATTCATTTTTCTTTGTTTTTGACGAAAATTTTCTTGCAAAATTTATCTATATTTTCGTGGAATAAAATCTATCGAAAATATCCGTATGTAATAAGTAGTTTTCTAGTAGTATAATAATTTTTTAATTATTAAGAAAATTACTTTGTAAAGATGCGAAGGACGGAAGGAATGAGATATTAATTTTTAAATTTGGGATTTATCCATCTCGATTTATTTTTAAATTTTGATAAAGTTGTTAATAATTTTTAATAGTTCTAAGAAACAAATTATTTATTAATATTAATTATTCTACATATTAACAGTGGTAAAATTCTTTTAACTTATTGCTAAAATAATATACATTGATATCAAAACATTAATAGTAAAATACAAAAATAATTGTTAACAAAAATTTTGGTAAAATCACAATTTAATAATTAAAAAACTATTAAAAGAATATTTTGATGTAGAAAAAAAATTTGTTAAATGGTATT
>NC_029792.2:115232103-115233075 GCF_000816755.2 Arachis ipaensis
CTTTTTTTTTTTTTTTACCGAAGATATGGAGACTCGAACCCGCAATCTCAATTAACCTCTTAATTAAGTATAGGGAGACTATGCCATTTGAGCTATTGCTTCTTAGCAGTTAACCTTTATATACTTATTCATAGAATTTGTGTCAAATTAATAAAAATAATGCAATTAAAATTGTAAAAGTAAAAAAAATAGGAAAAAATTAAACTAAGCATAATATGAGAAGAAAAAAATGGGTGACGCGGAAAAAGTGAGAAGCAAGGGATTATTTTTTTTGTGACTGAAATAAATTAAACAAAGAAAAATAAAACAAACAAAACAAGGAACTGTCTAAATAGAGGGACAGTCCCGTTTAAGACTACTCTTAAACTCCTCCCAAGGTGAAAGAAGCTCCACATGATCGCCATCTTTGCCACAGTACCTGCCACCGTATTTGTATCTCTCATAATCAAACGAAAGTCAACCCGCCAATTCCAATGCATGATATCTCTTATTTTGAGCACCAGTGGATCAATAAACCCAAAACCATCTTGAGTAACAAGATTAAATGCTTCCACACATTAAAAAAAAGTAAATGAAAAAGTGTGAATGATTTTATGTAAAAAAAAAAAAAAACATAAGGAGTAGTTAAAAGTAAATGAAATAATAAAATAGTTTTTATAGTTTGATGATGTGTTTGTCTGGACGTTATTATTTTAATGAAAAAATTTTTTTTGATAAAAATATTTTTTTTAAGTATGTTTAGTAAATTTCTGATAGTAAGAGTAAAAATATTTAAAAAATTAAAAAATTATCTTTTTTGAGAAGCTACAATTTATATTTTTTTTAAAGAATATTTAAAAAAATATTTTTCACATGAGACGTTTAATAGATAATAAATTTTTTTACATGAGATGTTTAAATATAAAATCACTTTTATTTTGTAAAAGATTTTTAAAAAAATATTATTAAAATTTTTTTTTTAAGAATAGTGCG
>NC_029792.2:115233102-115247139 GCF_000816755.2 Arachis ipaensis
TTTTAAGAAAAAAGATATTTTTTATGTAATAAATAAACAAAAAAATATTTTTATATTATTATATCCAAATATAATTGATAGATAAAAAGATCTTTTTACATTAGATATTCAAACATAAAATTACTTTTACTTTTTCCTAAAATCTTTTAAAAAAAAATAATTCAAAAAAGATCTTTTTTTTTTAAGTTCGCCCAAACAAACTTACATTTATTAAAAATAATAATATTAATATTAAAAGTACATAATAATCTAAAAAAATAAATTTCAAAGAGAATAAAATAGAAAAAAAAAAGAAGAATCTTAAATTATAATATAAACAAAGAAATCAGGTTATATGCCACCTTGAAAAAAATTATAACATATAATAAAAAAAATCTTAAGTGTTTGAGAGTGAATTTTAAGCTATCTTGGTTTATATATATTATAAATAGATAATTAGATGAAAACTTATTGTAGATTATTATTATGAATTAATAATAAACTAAGTGGAAAAATTGGCCTGGGAAGAATGATTGGGGAAGAAGGAATAAAATTATACCTGAAAGTTCATAAGCTGGACACAAATACACTTAAATCATTTAATGAGTCACGCGTGCACAGTAATTATACACTCCGGCGGACACAGTCACCATTCCAGCCATCAGCGTGTGGCGTGATTAGTTTGAGTGGATATGTGGCTCTATTTACTCCTTGCTGGCACGTTCATATTGAGTGAGCTGGCCATTTAGTGCCAACTCAGAAAAAATATTTTATTTTAATGATTAATTAAAATAAATCCTTCGTTCTCTTTTATCCTCAGAAAGAAGATGCTCTGTGTTGAAACTCTAACACCTTAACCAATAACTAAGAACATGGGCTCACTCTAGGAAAAATCGAGCTCTTTATCCCTAAATTGTGGCAGCGTTGTTGGTGGCGGATCTTCGTTGCTGAGAAACAAGAAGAAGAAGAAGAAGAAGAAGTTTGAGTACAACAATGACAAGTGTTTGCACGGAATTGAAGCTGTGGTACTATCTGGTATAGAGTGGAGGAATCCAGACAGATTGTTTCTGCGATGTCCTCTATGGGAGGTAGGTTTCGAAATTACATTTCTTCTTGTTACTGGCGTTAGGTTTTCATCTTTTTATTTCCTTCTTCACCCCTCTTTCGATTGTTGTCTTAAATTTTCAGAGTGTTGAACATCGTTGTGAGTATTTTGTTTGGTTGGACACTTGGACGAAGTAGAAGGAAAAACAAAAACGTGGGGACAAAGGTTGTATCTAAAGAAAGAAAATTGAAACAATCATACCAGAAGATGAATGAGCTTACAGAGTGTGCCACCAAATTGGAAGAAGAAGTGCAACAGTTACAGAAGACGGTTAAAATGATTAGGGGTGAAATAAAGTGTATTAAGAATATGGTTATGGACATTTGTTTGGGGTTGGATTTTTTGGGCATTATTGATTTTGATGATATATGCTCAGGAGTGAAGATCATGTGTAATCAATTTCAAAGTTGCATTGAATAAATTGAAGAAAAAAAATCCTGTTTTTTTGTGAATTACATATTGTAAGTGGTGTAACATCAACAATTGACATAAAACCTGTGTAAATTAGGAACAAGTAATTGTAATATCCAACAACTTCTTTTCAACTAGAAGTTTCTGCTTCATTGTAATAACAAAATAGTCAGAGTAGTGGCAAAGTTTTCAAATAAGACAGAAATATCTAATTAAGAAGTAAAGTCACATTGTATATAACATATCACATGCTACTAGATTACAAAAAAGGATAAGGTTTATGATGATAAACAAAACAACCTTGTCCACATAAACTAATTGGTTCTCGCAGAAACTCCTCTTGGGACTAATTTTGATGGTTTTGGACCCGAATTTGGTTGTTGTCTCAGACTTGGAGTTAGCATTCGATGGACCAAAGATTGATATCAATGTATCTGATGCATTGAGTAGGAAATTTCAGTGTGCAACTTTACAGCTTGATTTCCAACTACCTGATCGTTTTAAGTTGGAATACTCGGCTGAGGATGAAGCCAAGACTGAGAGGCCTGTCATGATATTTTTTAGTATTTTTAGTATGTTTAGCAAATTTATATTAAAAAATTATCTTTTTTGAGAAGTTACAATTTATATTTTTTAAAAGTTTTTTTTTTAAAAAGATGTTTTTAATGTAATAAATAAATAAAAAAATATTTTTATATTGTTATATCCAAATATAATTGATAGATAAAAGGATCTTTTTGCATGAATTAATAATAAACTAAGTGGAAAATGTTGCCCGGGAGGAAGGATTGGTGGTCAGGGTCCGGGTGGATTATAGTTGGCTTGTTATTCGTGGGTGTACTGCTTAAATCACTAAAGGAAGAGGCAAGGAAGAAGGGACACGACATTTTAAAGAGGGAACTAATGTTTTTGGCTTTTTATTTAGTCTTTATATAGATCGATGAAATGAACATTAGATATTAAAAGACATGTTCTCACAAGTGTCGAGAGGTCATGGAATTATTATCGAGAAAGAAGCTAAGGCATCATCTACATGACATAAACGCAACTGTTAAAGCATCTCATGATACTTAGATGTTTCACCTTATATTAGATTTAAATCTTTTTTGTTGTACTAGATGCATGTTATGCTTTGCTAAATAAGTATTTATTATTTCTTTTTATTTTTGAATTAAAAAATAAAGTAAATACAGTTACGGATCTAAGCTTATTCGAACCCCGACACTTATTTAAGTGAACGAGTGAGTTGACCATTCAATCAACCTAAATTCATTTCTTAAAATGTTTATTTGTAAAAGAAATTTTTGGTACTAAAAATTTTAGATTTCTTCTACAAATTATTTTGATAGTGATAATCTCTCAATTTTCTTTTTTTTTTTTTTTGCATTTTTTAGGATTTTTTTTACTTTCTTTTTTGAAATCTCTTCCCAAATGTTTTTTTTCTTTGTTTTTTTCTTTTGTTTCCTAAATATTTTAATATCTATGTATTGAAATTTTAAAATATCATTTTTGAAATTTCAATAATAATGATCTCTTTCAACTATTCATTTTTGAAATTTCAATAATGATCTCTCTAAACTATTTTTTTTATAATTTTTCTCATTCTTGTTTTTTTCGTTGATACATCTTGATATTTATAGAAAAAGTATAGTTTAATCAACGCTATCGGAAGTAGAAAATTCATCTCCTAAGTTCTAACACAGAAATTTTCAAACTGACAACACATCCCAATTCCCAACACATCTCAATCGTATTTTGAAGATTTGCATGCTGCCTTTTTTTAGTAAGAATCCTGTTTATGACCTTGTTTATACTTTTTTTATTATTATTTTTATTTTACTCTTTGATTGTTTTTATAATTTTTTTAAATAATAATAATAATAATAATAATAATAATAATATTATTATTATTATTATTATTATTATCTGTATAATTTTAGATATTAACAGCAGGCGAAGGACGAAACCGTAGAACCGTCAATCCAACACAAGGAAAGAAAATGACCTCGACTCCACCATCGTTGTCAATGTTGTCAACCGGAAGATCCTGCGAGAAGTCCAATCAATCCTCGCACAAGAAAGAACTCAAGATCCTCGCGGCAACCGTTTCGGAACACCGGCAACCACCCACATTCCCTAGCATCAACGACTTAGCACACAACTAAAAAATTGCTTAATACAGATAGATTTATAGATATATTTGGTCTTTATTACAGACGTACTTTTGGTTACCGACGGATTTCGTCCCTCTATAAAAGCCTCGTCGAAAATTATTTAACAAAAAATTTTTACCAGTTACCGACAGATTTTTCCTTGGTAAATTCTCCCCTCCATTTTCCTAGAATGTCAAACTTTCCGACGAATTTTTCGTCGGTTATTAGAGACAGATTTTTCGACAGATTTTTTGTCGATAATTAGCAACATATTTTTTAGCAGATTTTCCGTCGATAATTGGAACCTTAGAAAATCATTCCAAACTCTGAATACAGACAGAAAATTTGTCTGTAAATTCGTCAGTAAGATAAAATAAAATTTTTTATAGATTTTTTCATTGCAAAATAAACCTGTTTTCATATAAAATATTCCCTTGGTAATCGTCCCCCTCTTTCGCGCTAAAACGTCAAATTTTTCGACGGATTTTCTGTCAGTAATTTACCAACAGATTTTTTTCCGTTATCGACAAATTTTTTTGTCGGTAACTAGTGTCAAATTTTTCGACAGATTTTTTGTCGATAATTGGAACCTAGGAAAGCATTTTCAAATCTAAATACAGACGAAAAATCCGTCTGTAAATCCGTAAGTAAGGTAAAACAGTATATTTTTTAGATTTTTTCATTGCAAAATAAACCTATTTTCATATAAAATAGATATAAATTTAATAAATACAAATTTTTATCTAATTTGTATTAAAATATTTATAATATTTTAAAAAATAAACAAATTCATCGTATTATCAAACTAAAAATACATAAGAAAATAAGTAAGATTTCAAGTGAGACACAATTGTCCCAACCAGATCGGATAAAACTTGTAAATCAAATAGAAAACTATAGACTCATAGCTGAGAGCTTTTTCAAGACTAGAAAAATGTTGCACCCTACTTGATAGGATTTTCTGCATATGAATTAGTGAAGCCGTTGCTATTCCCTGAAATTTTTGTTACTCGACATTAGTGCCACTGAGTAATTGGTCATTAGAAACAATAAGTTGAAATTAACTAGAAACTAACCTCTACAACATCCACAACTACCAATCCAGCGAAGATATACAATGATTTCTTTGCAGCAACATGCATAGCAATTGACCCTCCCATGCTTTGATGATGAGATAAATTTTTATCAATGATTGTTAACATCATTATCATATTTAAAAATCATTACTATATTAGAAGAAAAGAAAAAAAATGGTACAGAGGTTAGTTTACCAAATATTTGATAGAATAATATATTATTAATCTAAGGATATAACATCAAAGAGAAAAGTGGAGGTTCTACAAACACATTCAGCTTAAAATAGACAACTAAAGTCGGCAAGAGCAAAAGAGAAATCAAACAATCATGCCTTATAGCCATATAGAATATCAAGAACTGAACCCATAACCCTAAAAAATTTCTCAAGTTATAACCAAATTCACCAATCACATTATGCAAAATGCTTACAATCCATGTTTGAGAGGAAGATAGTAAATCTTTTAAATAACAGGAATCAAATCAATCCTTCTATTACAGAACTACCTTCCTACTCAGATAACAAAAAAGGAATACCTATGACCAACAAGGAACTGCATTACATCTGGACCAATTTTTTTAATAATGCTTTTAGTGCCAGTTTTATTTGAGAAGCATTTCAAAACCACTTCAAATGTTGCATCCTCAGGAGAGCTATTTGACTTTCAAGTGCGAACAGAAGGCTGCAATTATGCATAAAAAAACAAAATTAAATAGAGATTATGAAATCCGTACCTTAATGTAAACTCCGTAAAATTAATGAATAACTAATCAATAAATTAATTTTTAATAAAAATAATTAAAAATATGAATTTTATAGTTTTATGAGATAGAGTTAATTAAAATAAAAATTTTGACACTAATTTTAAAAAATTTGATTTAACATTGGGTCGAACGGACCAAACCGATCGAGCCAGATTCAAACTGGGCCCGTGGGCCCAACCAACCCAATTTCACTTAATGAGCTCAGCTCATTCTCTCTCCCTCATTTAGCAAACACGCTGAAACCATACATGCAAGGGAAGAACATTCCCAAAGAACACAACCCTCATTTCCATATTTAAATCCAAATAAATTTTGATCCGGAGCTCCGATCGCTGCACCGTTTGCGGCCATACGTCAGCAATGACGAGCTCTATAAAGCCGAGTATATAGTAAGGTAAGAAAATCACATTCCCAGTTTCAATTTCCTCTTCTCAAATCCGAAAATAGTATGGTCTTGGGTGTTAAGATTTGTGGTTAATTCTAATGTTTTAGGACTAAATTGACTTGAGAAATTAGTGGGTCTTGGCTTAAATGAAGCACATACAAGGTAAGGATTTTCAACCCTAGTCAATCCTTTGATTATATGTGTTGAGTATTGAAGGTTGGTATACATATGTGATAATATGTGTTAGGTGTGTATATATGTGAATTGGAGCTTAATCGTATATGTTGGATGCTTGGTGGAGCCTTGGGTGCTGTTAGCTTGAGGATTGAGAACTTTGGGGCTGGGTTTTGTGACAACTTGTGGTGCCTTTGACTTAGGAGAGAAATTGGCCAAAGTATGGTTTTGGTTTCTCATATTTAATATATAATGTCTTGTGAAAACTTAGACTAGATGACTATATGATAGATAAAAATGCATGAGTATGTTAATTGCTTAGTGTCTTGATGATAATTGTTGAACTGGGTGGAGTAATTGGTTTGTTGTTTGATATTGGGGATGGAAATAAAATACTAAATGATGATTTAATGATGATTGACAAGGTGTTAAGAATGAATGTGTATTTATGATGAATTATTGATGACTTGGTTGATTAATTGAGGAATTTATGTATGAGATTATGTAAAATTGAGGTATGGCTGATTGTGGTAAGATGTGGGGATTGTGGTGTTGTAAATGGTATACTGTGGTGTTGTTTGTATGCATAGAATGTTGGTATTGAGTTTGTTGTGGTAAAAATGGAGGTTTGATGTTTTAAATAAAAACTTAATTTTAACGAACTTTGGCAGTCCATAACTCGAGCCTCAAATTTTGGATAGAAATGAAACTTGTTGCAATCAAAGATGGTTTTACAAGCTTTAAAACGGTATAAATTTTGTGAAAAACGAACTTTTGTAGAGGAAGTTATGGACGTCAAAAATCTTGTGCAAAAAACTGATTTTTCTAAGTTACAGCAAAACCATAACTTCTGGTTTGTGTGCATACGCACATTGATGTGCGCATGTTCTGAGCAGGGGCCATGTTTTCACTTGTGCGTACGCACATTAGTGCGCACACGCACACCCTGTGATATTCGGAAAACGTGCGTACACACACCACGAAGTGCATGCACATACGGGGATATGCTTGCTGTTGGGAGCGTCCAAACTTCCTGGTGCGTACTTACCTCTTTGAACAATTTTAAAAGTGTGCGCATGTGTGCATACGCACACACTCTGTTTTTCAGTAACTTGTATCTTTGTGATTTAAACATGGTTCCGAACTTCTAAACCTCTATTTTTACCCTTTAGGACACTAGAAATGAGTTATAGTGATAGTGAAAGGGTTTGAACTAGGAAGGTGAAGTAACTTGGAGATGAAGAAAGTTTGAGAAGTGATGAATTATGTTTGAGGAGTGCAGAGGTGTGGTATACATGTGATGAATATGGCCATGGAAAATGATTATGAATGATTATTATTAACTATAAAGGATTGCTTTATCTCGAGTCCTCTTCTCGAAAGTGCGATGATGACTGTGCATCATGATGTATTTTTCTATACTTTTTCATATAAGAAATCAATTCATAATACTTAATTATGGAGTGTTTTTGGTGATTAAATTGAATTTTGCTTTGATTGCTTGAGTTAATGAATTTTGTAGAAAATGATAGAAAAAGAAGCAACAAAAGTACTAATAGAAGAAGCATACTCCCATGGTGGCAAAAGAGTTGGAAACAAACTCAAAGAGAAGTAAAGAGGATTTACAACCCTAAACTCTTCACACTCCAATAAGAATAACTCGAGTTACAAACTCCAAATGAGGTAATCTCAGTGTTATTGGAAAGTAGACTTCTAGAGCTTTCCAACCATATATAACACTTTATAGTGGACACTGGATTTAGGGGTGCAAATTGCTATTTGTTTAGCTTCACAATTTCAGCGTAAAACAAGTCCCTGCACTTCGTCAGACTGACCTCTTCACCTTCAAAAGATCATAACGTGGGCAAGAGAAGTCCAAATGACATGCTTCCAGCGGCGCTGAAAAGCAGGGATCTAGGATTTTCCAAGGATATATAATAGTATATAGTGGGCCTTCATTTTGAAGACACAACAGACCAATCATTTAGCGAGTAAGGTTTCCCAAACCTTCAAAAGCCCAAAATGTTAGTTCAATGACACTCCACATTGGGCCACTTCCAAATACTCCCATTCCTTTATTTATTCTTCAATGTTTCAAGCTTCTATGAAGAGAATTAAAATTTCACAACCTCAAGTCAAGCCACAATTAACAATCAATCAAGGCCACAAGAATTATCTAGAAGTAATTAGAAAATTTGCATTTGATTATAATTTCATTTGAATTTGTAATTTAGGTACCTTATAAATAGGACCTTAGATTCATCATTTTAGACACACCATGGAGGGGTGGAGGTGACTCCACTCCCCTTTCACTCTTATTCTCTTCTCTTCTTCCATTCCTTTAATATACACTTTTGTAAATATTTAGTTATGAGCTTCTAATTTCCAACATTAGGAAAGAGAGCTCTATTGTAATTTAATGGATTAATTTATTTTTATTCTTCTTCTTCTCTTCATATCTCTTTGATATACTTGAAAGATTTTCGTTCTTCATTTAAGCATTCAATTATCTTGGGAAAGAGATTTAATGTACATGAATTCTATGTGAACCTTGGAAAAGGAATCATAGAATGATGCTTGAAAATCCTTCTCGCACTTGAGTAGATTTGGGTATGGATGAGATATATTATGACATTTAATCTATCCATTATTTGGGTTTAGGAAAGTGTGTGATATAATTAGGGATCATTCTTCATCTCTTCTCATGAGCAATTAGACTAAGAAATTGGCTATTGATCAAGATTGGGGAGATTGAATCACCAAGTCACGATTGCCAAGAGGTCAATGAGTTGCATGATTGAAGAGGAGATGAAAACTATTGATCCTAAGAATGCAATTTCTCTTGATCCCAATGTTAATTTCATTCTTAGTTCTTGTTATTTACTTTTTGTCTTTAATTCTTGTCATTTACTTATGCACATTTATGGCTTTATTTACTTTTGCACATTTGTGCCTTCCAAGTGTTTGTAGAAATGTTTCACTTGGTTTTACTTTCTAGTCATTTACTTTCTTACACTTTACTTTTTTGTACTTTCCATTCCTTGCAATTTACATTCTTATACTTTAATTTTCAGCACTTTAATTTCTTGTCATTTACTATCCTTTCACTTTATTGCTTTCATTTAATTTCAAGTCATTTACATTTCTAGCTTGCTTATCACTCAAAATTGAATCATTTAACTAGAATAATTAATCAACTATTGCTTGCTTAATCCGTTAATCCTCGTAGGATCGACCTCACTCTTGTGAGTTTTATTACTTGATACGATCCGGTGCACTTGCCGGTAGTTATTAACGAAGAAGAAATAATTTTTTTTGTTATCAAGTTTTTGGCGCCGTTGCCGGGAATTAATTTTGATTAACAAACTACCGGTTGATTAATTATCTAGATTAGGCATTTTCTTTTCGTTTTTGTCATTTACTTATTTTTTTTATTTCTCTTTCTTATTGCAAGTTAAGTGTTTGTGTTATTGCCTCATTAAGAATTCTTTAGTTGTGACACAAGGAATTTCAATTTTTCTTGGTCGTTGTGTTTGATACAAACATTTTCAATTAAAATGGAGTTTACCTCACATGTTGATCAATCATATTACATATGATATTTTCCACCACCCCAAAATGATTCATGTCATTATCCACATGGTGGATGGGAATATCAACAAAAAATGATGGATCATGAGCAATCAACCCAAATGGGATATGCCCTAAGGTCACACAATGATCAAGCAAGTTATATGGGATATTTTTCACCACCACAAAATAATTCAAGTTACTATACTAATTGTGGTTGGGGATATCAAGATCAAGGAATGATGGAGTTTGAGCAATCAAACCAAATGGGATACTTCCCAAGAATACAAAATGATTTATACTCCTATGAATGGGACAACTATCCAAATTGTGATTGAGAAGGCCAAAACCAAAGAGAATTCAATGTTTCCTATCCCATCCATCAAGAACCATCATCCCTAGATGCATTTAAGCAAAATTGTCCAACCTCACCTCCAAACTTTTCATATCAAAATTCTTCACCATTTGAGTATGCCTCAACACAAAATTCCTTCCAAAATTCATACAATTCAATTCATCAACCACAAAATTCATTTTACTACACATAAAACTCCTTTCAAAATTCATATCAAGTCTCTCAAAACAATTTCACCACAACCTATGCACCTTTACAAGCACATCAAATTTCCTCTATCAAACTTTTACTAGAACAAATGTCCCAAACATGTGCCTTAGTTGGCCATCTCCTTGAGTCCTTAAGGGATGAGCTCTTAAGGGAAAGGAATAGAGAAAGGATTGAAAATATGGAGGCCTCAAAAAGAAATCTAAAGGTGCAATTGAGCCCAATGGCACAACATTTTGTTGATGAACCAAACAATGTCTTCCTTAGGCCAAGGGAAGAATACAACGCCATAAGCTTGATGAATGGAGTGGTGCTTAGCAAGGAGGATGAAAACCAATTTGTGGGTGTAAAGGACGAATTAGAAGAGCAAGAAAAAGAGGTCCCTATACCAAGTGAAATTCCAATAAAGAAGGAAGTTGTAAGGGAGAAAAACAACTAAGGGAGTCCACACTCTAATGAAGTAGAAAGTTGCATGGAGGATGATTTAATTGAACAATCAATCCAAGAGGTTCTTGATGAAGAGGACACTCCAACCATCATACAACACCTAAGTCTTGCAATCAAAGAAGTGAAGGCAATCAAGGAAAGCACTCAAAGAAGGATTGTGACCAAGAAATAAAAGACAACTAGCATCTATGAAAAAGAGAAGGTCAACAAAAAGCAATCCAAACCCCACCCCAACAAGCAAGAGCCAAGAGGAATCAAGCTAATAACAACAAAAGAAAGCTTGTTAGGAGGCAATCGAATCAAGGGGCATCAATCTTCTTTTCTTCTCCCTTGAAGTCATTTCTCTTAACCAATTGGAAGAAGAGGAAGAAAATTAAGAACCACATGTCAAGCTAATGACATTAAAAGAGCGCTTGTTGGGAGGCAACCCAACCGTTGGTAACATTTTCTTTCTTTGCTTAGTTTACTTTCAATAATTTGGCATATGATTGCATTCTAAGTTTGGTGTTGCATGCAACAATTTGATCTTTAATCTTTAGTGGGTACTTGCATCATTCTAAAATGAAAGTGTCACACTAAGTTTGGTGTTTTCACTTACCTTTCATGCGTAGTACCATGCATAACTCACTTATTAATGCAATCACATTGTCTCTTTTCTTTGTACCTTGATTGTTATCTTTAATTTTTCTTGCTTAAACATACGCATCACTCATATCTCTTCTTAAAGACATTCATGATTAATCATAAATTCTATCACCACTATTTTATTTGTTGCTTGAGGACAAGCAATCATTCTAAGTTTGGTGTTGGGGAAGGAAGGAGTAGGAGGAAAATGACAACAATAAAGATGAAGATCTACAAGGTTGTTAAGTTCCTTTTCCTCTTATTTATCTTCTATACTTTCAATTGCATGTTTGTCTTCCATTTCTTTTATATGCATGTGTGTTCTTCTTTTTGGAAAAGCATAGCTTGATATTTGAATTGTAACATGTTGCTATGACATTATAACTACCATCTTGAATTTTGTGAGTCAAAGTAATTAAGTATCATGATCATGAACAAACAAGATAATTAAAGAAGAGCCTAGCATGAGCATATAAGTATTGGAAGGTTAGCATGACTATTATTGCTCAATTGCATTTGAATTTGTTTAATTGAAGTTTTCATCTAGAACATTTTATGAAATTTTTGAAATATTGAAAACCTTGAATAAGCAAATTAATTAAAACATTAAGAAAGAAAAAGGAAAAAATGAGAAAGCTGAAGGCTCTGAGTACCAATGACAATGCATTAGTCAAGTACTTGTGGTATTTATGTATCAAGTAAAAAGCTTGAAAACAAAACACTTAGAGTCAAGGCTAGGCTCAAGTGCAAAGCACTCCCTCAAAGCTCAAGGCTCTAAGCACCAATGATTAGAAGGAAAGTAAAGAAAAGAAACAAATGAGTTTAAAGAGTCCTCTAATTAAATGCTTGTGGTGCTTATATATCAAGTGGTAATACTTGAAAACAAAGTATTTAGAGCGAGCCGAAGCTTTTAACTAATGGTGCAAAGCACCCAAGAAGATAAGCTAAGAAAAAAAATAAAAAACTTGTTTCAAGGAAGGAACATAAAGAAAAAGATTTCATAAGGTTTCTGATAAACCACTATTTTATGGTTTATATTGTGTTTAAAGGTGTGGTTTTATCATGATCTTTGCCCACTTATTCATTAAATAAGCATGCATTTATATTTCCTTCCTAAAGTTTTTGCATGATTAAAAACTTGCTTCCTAGAGACTTTTAATTATGTATTTTATTTCCCCTTTATTCCATTCGATGCCGTGATCTGTGTCTTAAGTGTTTCAGGCTTTATAGGGCATGAATGAGTTGGAGATTGGGAAGGAAGCTTGCAAAAATGGAAGGAACACAAGAAATTGAGGAGATGACCAGCGAGAAGCGACGCGGCCGCATGGACGACGCGACCGCGCGAAAAAGAGCAAATCGCAGTGACGCGGCCACATGGATGACGCGACCGCGTGGCGAAACAGAACGCCGAATGACGCGTCCACATGAGCGACGCGATCGCGTGACATGCGCGATCTGCATAATATGCAGAATCGCTGGGGGCGATTTCGGGCCCATTTTGACCCAGTTTTTGGCCCAGAAAAGCAGACTAGAGCCAGAGAACATGCAGAAACCAGAGAGAACATTCATTCCGCATAGTTTTAGTTTTTAGATCTAGTTCTACTCCTCCTCTAGGTTTTCTCTCTACACATTCATAGTTTTTAGGATTAGTTATTTTTTCGTTATCTTTGCATTGGGATATTGAGAAGAGTTATTGCCTCATCAAGACTTCGACATTCTAGTTCGTTCTTTTCACCTGTCTTTTACTCTTCCATGTTCCTTAATTTACTTAATTTTACTATTGGATTATTTTAGCATTTATTAATACAAGAATCACTTTTATTTTAATTTAATCTTTGAGCATTATTTATCATGTCTTTCTTTAATTCCCTTTCTTACGTTATGAATTTTACATTTACAATGAGCGAGTAGTCCCCTAACTTGATGGGGAGTCGATGAAAGGAATCCTTGAGTTGGAATGCTCAAGAGAAAGATTGTAATTAGGTTTATTGTTGGATTTTTCTCTAGTCACTAACACCAATCCTCCCAAGAGTGGATTGGAACCTGTGGGTAGAACAGCATTCCAACTTGTTTGACTTTCCCTTACTTAGTAAGGGACAACTAAACACAATAAATCTCAATTGTCAATTAACCTTGAGAGCACTGCAACAAGAATAGGGCTTCCATCTAATCGACTCCCAGTCAAGGTTTTTATTTATATTTATATACATTCTCTAATTTAATTTTCTGTCATTCCACTCAAACCTTTATGAAAACCTTCTGATTAATAAAATAGCACACTTTCTTGCAACTCGTTGGGAGACGACCTGGGATTCATACTCCCAGTATTTTAATTTTAATTTCTATGACACCCCTTTTTAAATTGATAAGCGGATTTCTGGTTGGTTGAGAACTATACTGGCAACGCATAATTTATAATCATTCTTAACTCGCCAATTTCCACTCGCATCAATTTTTGGCGCCGTTGCCGGGGAGTTGCAATAGAGTGCTAAAGTTATTAATTGGAATTTATTTATTTGCATTTTATTTTATTTTGCTACTATGAGCTGCTTGTTTCTTTCGTTAGATGACGCGTTCACTACCTGATCCAAGCTTGCCAGTATTCGATCCTGAGATTGAAAGAACTATTTCACGAATAAGGCAAGCTCGGCGTCGGTTAGCCCTCTCTGAGGGCGGATTTGAAATTCCATTTGAGGAAGAAACCAGCTCCCTGATGAGCGGATATTTTATACGCTTTTTGGGGATAATTTCATATAGTTTTGAGTATGTTTTAGTTAGTTTTTAGTTT
>NC_029792.2:115247222-115247374 GCF_000816755.2 Arachis ipaensis
TGTGTGCCTGACAACCACCTCCGTTCTATATCCGATTGAATGAGTATCTCTGAGATTCCTTAATCAGAATATCCGTGGTATAAGCTAGAACTGATGGCGGCGTTCATGAGAATCCGGAAAGTCTAAACCTTGTCTGTGGTATTCCGAGTAGG
>NC_029792.2:115247649-115257103 GCF_000816755.2 Arachis ipaensis
AGTTGGAAAGTAGACATCCAGGGCTTTCCATCAATGTATAATAGTTCATACTTTGCACAAGAATAGACGACGTAAACTGGCGTTCAACGCCAGTTCTCTGCCCAATTCTGGCGTCCAGCGCCAGAAAAGGATCAAAAACTGGAGTTGAACGCCCAAACTGGCATAAAAACTGGCGTTCAACTCCACAAATGGCCNCGTGTGCCTGACAACCACCTCCGTTCTATATCCGATTGAATGAGTATCTCTGAGATTCCTTAATCAGAATCTCCGTGGTATAAGCTAGAACTGATGGCGGCGTTCATGAGAATCCGGAAAGTCTAAACCTTGTCTGTGGTATTCCGAGTAGGATTCAAGGATTGAACAAGTAATTTTTAATTTATGCTCTACTGGTTACTCACAATTCAATTGATAAACATAATTGACTTCCTGACTAAGATTTACAAGATAACCATAGATTGCTTCAAACCAACAATCTCCGTGGGATTCGACCCTTACTCACGTAAGGTATTACTTGGACGACCCAGTGCACTTGCTGGTTAGTGGTACAAGTTGTGAAAAGTGTAATTCATAATTCGTGCACCACTCCCGTTCTACTGATTCGGTTGATTTACGTACAGGTAACATGGCGGCAGCCAGAAGAGTTACTATCCAGGAGGCTGGAGCCCCTGATTTTTCAATGCAACCGTTCCAAGCGCATCATCCAGCGGTTGCTACAGATTTTAAAATAAAGACCGTACTGCTCAATTTGATGCCCAAGTTTCATGGCTTACCTGCTCAAGAGCCTATCAAGCACCTGAGAGATTTTCAGGCAGCCTGTTCTACTGTCAGGCATGATGGTGCAGATGAAACTTCAATTTTGCTGAAAGCTTTCCCGTTTTCTCTTGAGGGAAAGGCAAGAGAGTGGTACTACACTCAACCAGCAACAACTGTATCCAACTGGGATACACTCAGAAGAGAATTTTTGGAAAAGTTCTTTCCAGCTGAAGTTACTGATAAACTGAGGAAAGATATCTCCATGATCAAGATGAATCCGAGACGCTTTATGAATACTGGGAGCACTTCAATAATCTTCTGAAAGCATGCCCCCACCATATGATTGACAAGATAGTGTTACTTAGTTATGTCACACAGGGCATGAGGCCCCAAGATAAGACCACATTGGAAAGTGCTAGCAATGGGTCTATGAAAAAGTACAAGACCACTGATGAGGCGTGGCAATTGATTAGTGACTTAGCTGAATCTACCAGGAATCACAGGCAGAAACAAGGCCATTCAAAAGCCGTTGTAGAAGTATCCTCTAGCAGAGAGACTACTGCTCTAACTCAGAGTATCTGTGAAATGACCAACTTGCTGAAGCAAATGCAATTGAATTAACAACAAGTTCAGCAAGCTCAACCTTCTCCAGCACAGAAAAACCAACAGTTAGTCCCACATAGAGTTTGTGGAATCTGTGCTGATTACAGTCATTATACTGATGAATATCCGCTGCTCCAGCAGGAAGACAATACCGTGGCAGCCACTCATAACTTCTATGACCGCCCCAACCAAGGGTACAATCAAGGTGGCAATTACAACCATGGATGGCAGGACAATTCTAACCAGAATTGGAGGGACAACAACAACAAAGGAGGTAGAGATAATCAGGGATATCATAGGTGGAATAATAACAACAACAGGCAGCAGAATCAGAATCAGCCTTACAGAGCACCTCACCTGAGGCAATCCCAAGGACCACAGAATACCCAACACCAGACCTCTCAAATTACCTATCCTTCTTCATCTGCCAATGATGACTTACTACAATCTATTGATCGGAGACAGCGGACCATGGAAAATAACATTAATGCCACTCTAAATGGTCTGAACGCTACTTTGCAAGCTCTTGTCTCACAGATTGGATCAATGAACAACTCTAATAACCAACCTTTGAGCTCCAGTGGAATTCCCTCTCAACCATTACCCAATCCTAAGGGTGGTATTAATGTCATCACCCTGAGGTCCGGAACCACACTATAGGAGAGGAATCAGGAGGAGCCAAACCCACCAGAGCATGCCTTAGCTGAAGAGGTAGTGGAAATAGAAGATGTTGAAGAAGAAGAGGACATACAGGACATAGCTGAAGAAGAAGAAGTGCAACCACAAGAGGAAGCACCAAAAGGCGTAGACACTGCAGAAGATACCACTCCCATTCCATTTCCACAACTTGCAAGGAAGCCCAGGAAGCAGCTGGAACCTGATCCCAAAATGGTAGAGATATTCAAAAAGGTTGAGGTAACTGTTTCCCTTTTTGATGTTATTCAATAGGTACCTAAATATGCAAAGTTTCTAAAAGATTTATGTATACATAAAGACAAAATTAATGAATTAGAAACTATTCCCTTAGGAAGTTCCATATCTGCTTTAATGGGGGGTTTACCTGAGAAGTGTAGTGACCCAGGTCCTTGTATGGTTAATTGTACTATAGGTGGTGTAGTATTTTCTGATTGCATGTGTGATTTAGGAGCATATGTAAGTATAATGCCTTTGTCTATATATGATATTTTGAGGCTTCCTCCCTTAAAAAGGTCGGCAGCTCGTTTTGTGTTAGCAGATAAAAGCATTATCACAGTGGCTGGAGTTGCTGAAGATGTATTAGTGGGCATTAAAGGGCTCACATTTCCCATTGATTTTTATATCCTAGAGATGCCCCAGAATGCCTCAGATAAGCCATCATCAATCCTACTCGGAAGACCATTCCTGAAGACCTCAAAGTTCAAATTAGATGCTTTTTCAGGAACATACTCTTTTGAAATAGATGGCCGAGTAGTGATCTTCAATCTGAACGGAGTTATGAAGCATCCTCCGGAGGATCATTCCATCCTCCAGTGTGACATTATAGATGAAACTGTAGTTGAAGTTCACCAGGAGGAATTTGAAGAGAAGCACACAGGACAAGGTCCAAGTGTGGGGACATTCTCAGAGGACAATGACAATGCTTTGCCATTGTTACCAGATCCAGACAACCGAGAGTCAGAACATGATCAGAAGTTAGAATTAAAACCCCTTCCTCCACACCTCAAATATGCTTACCTTGAAGACGGACAGAAGTTTCCGGTTATCATTGCAAGGGAACTCACTTCTCAACAGGAAGAGCAGCTACTTGGTGTGCTGAGAAGGCACAAGAAGGCAATTGGGTGGAGTTTGGCAGACATAGTAGGCATCAACCCTCAAGTATGTGAGCATAGAATATTTTTAGAAGAGGGAGCAAGACCTGTCCGTCAACTCCAGAGAAGACTGAACCCCACTATCCTAGAGGTTGTCAAAAAGGAAGTGACCAGACTACTAGAGACAGATATCATCTATCCCATCTCAGATAGTGAATGGGTAAGTCCAGTACAAGTGGTGCCAAAGAAGTCTGGAGTCACTACAGTGAAGAATGAGCATGGAGAGCTCCTGACAACCAGAGTTCAGAACGCCTGGAGGGTCTGCATTGACTACAGACGCCTCAACCAAGCAGCCCGTAAGGATCACTATCCTCTTCCATTCATTGATCAAATATTTGATCACCTATCAGGTAAATCGCATTATTGTTTTTTAGATGGTTACACAAGTTATTTCCAGATTTATATAGCCCCTGAGGATCAAGAAAAGACCACTTTTACATGTCCTTTTGGGACTTATGCTTACAAGAGAATGCCCTTTGGCTTGTGCAATACACCAGCTACTTTCCAAAGGTGCATGATGAGTCTTTTCTCTGATCTTATTGAGGATTGTATGGAGGTTTTTATGGATGATTTTAGTGTATACGGCGATTCCTTTAGCCTTTGCTTAGATGGATTATCTAGAGTATTAGATAGATGTGTCAGTACAAACCTTGTATTAAATTTTGAAAAATATCACTTTATGGTTAAACAAGGGATTGTACTAGGACATGTTATGTCTAATACTAGCATTTCTATAGATCCAGCAAAGGTGGATGTTATTTCTACTTTACCTTACCCCTCTTCTATGAGGGAGGTCCGTTCTTTCCTTGGCCATGCAGGTTTTTACAGGAGATTCATTAAGGACTTCAGTAAGGTAGCACTTCCCTTATCAAGATTACTGCAGAAAGACATCGAGTTCGAGTTCAGTGACAATTGCAAACAAGCGTTTGATAAGCTGAAGACCGCACTAACTCAAGCCCCAATTGTAAGAGGACCAGACTGGAGCCAACCATTTGAAATTATGTGTGATGCTTCCAACCATGCAGTAGGAGCAACACTGGCTCAGCGTGACGGTAAGGACCTCTTTGTTATTGCTTATGCGTCTAAAACTTTAGATGCCGCTCGGTCTAATTATACTACTACTGAGAAAGAGCTTCTTGCTATTGTTTTTACTCTGGATAAATTCCGAGCCTATTTACTTGGTACGAAGGTAGTAGTGTATTCAGACCACGCAGCGCTAAAGTATCTATTATCTAAAAAGGAGTCCAAACCAAGGCTTATACGTTGGATACTGCTATTACAAGAATTTGATTTAGAAATTAAGGACAGGAATGGTAACCAAAATTTAGTGGCAGACCACTTGAGTCGCCTTGAGCACATTACAGATGACTCCACTCCTATAGCTGATAATTTCCCATTTGATAATCTACAAGCAGTATCTGAGATAGTCCCTTGGTATGCACCTGTAGCTAATTATCTAGTTAGCCGCACCTTTCCTCCACACTTTTCTAAGCATCAAAGAGACAAACTGAAAAGCGAGTCTAAATATTATATATGGGATGACCCATATTTATGGAGATGTGGCGCTGACCAGGTAATTAGACGATGTGTGCCTCAATCAGAATTCCAGTCCATTTTAGAGGCCTGTCACTCATCTGAGAGTGGAGGACATTTTGGCCCTCAAAGAACTGCTAGAAAAATCTTAGACTGTGGATTCTGGTGGCCTACTCTTTTTAGGGACGCTGCTAAATTTTGTAAATCCTGTTTCCCATGCCAGAAATTTGGTAATATATCCAGGAGTGATGAGATGCCTCAACAGATTATGCTTTTCTGTGAAATTTTTTATGTTTGGGGCATTGACTTCATGGGTCCATTTCCAAATTCCAATGGTTATTTTTATATATTGTTAGCTGTGGATTATGTTTCCAAATGGGTGGAAGCAATTCCTACCCGCACTGATGATGCTAACACTGTTATTTTCTTTGTGAGAAACCATATTATTTGTCGCTTTGGATCACCACGAGCAATCGTGAGCGATCAAGGCACCCATTTTTGTAACAGGAGACTAACAGGATTGATAAAGAAATATGGGATAATCCATAAAGTTGCAACAGCTTACCATCCTCAGACTAATGGGTAAGCCGAGGTGTCAAATAGAGAGATAAAGCGTATCTTGCAGAAGATAGTTAAACCTCATAGAAGAGACTGGAGCACCAGGCTACAAGATGCACTCTGGGCATACAGAACAGCATACAAAACACCCATTGGGATGAGTCCTTTCCGCTTAGTTTATGGAAAAGCTTGTCATCTCCCTGTTGAAGTAGAGCACAAAGCCTTTTGGACAGTAAAGGAATGCAACATGGGAATTGGGGGAGCCAGAGCTGAAAGGAAGTTGCAACTGCAAGAACTGGAAAGCCTTCGCCTAGAAGCTTATGAGAACTCAAGACTATACAAGGAGAAGATGAAGGCTGTACATGATCAGCACATCAAGAGGAAAGAGTTCCAACCTGGGGACTTAGTCCTCCTTTACAAGTCTCGACTAAGGCTCATGCCAGGCAAGTTGAGATCTAGATTGGAAGGTCCATACAGAGTAGAGAAGGCAAAACTATACGGAGTTTATCACCTTAGCCATCCTTCAAGCTCTGAATTTGTCAAAGTTAATGGACATCGTTTAAAGCTGTACCATGGCGAGAAGCGGAAGAAAGACAAGGAGCTCGAGATCTTCCGCTTGGAAGATCCCTACATAGCCGAAGACTGAGCTAGTGGAGCGTCCAACTTACGGACGTTAAAGCAAAGTGCTAGGTGGGAGACAACCCACCATGGTATGATCGTTCTTTTCTTTATTTATTTTTTTAGTTTTCTTATTCAATAACTCTTCTCTTCATTAGTACATTTCGTGCATCTGCATTTACATACTTTTATTTTTATTTAAAAAAAAAATGTTACGCGACGTGACCGCATCATTGTCGCGTCCGCGTCGCAGGTGTTGGGAGAGACAATTAAAAATGAACAGAGAGTCACGCGAGAGCGTGGCTGGAGGTGTGCCAATGGCACAATTCGGCCCACGCGATCGCGTCACTAACGCGACCGCGTCATATGGGATCAGTGGCCTCCCACGCGACCGCGTGCCCCACGCGGCCGCGTGACCAAGGATTTCGACGTAATAATGGTGCACAACTGAAAGTTGTGTTAGAGTGGTGCTGGACTCGCGCTAGACGCGCAATCCACTCACGTGACCGCGTGCCCCACGCGGCCGCGTCACATCCCAATAATTGCCCACTCACGCGATCGCATGCCCCATGCGATCGCGTCACCCAAAATTTGGCATTTAATGGTTTTGAACAGAGAGTTATGCGAGTACGAGGCTACCCTCGTGCCAATGGCATAAAACGGGTCACGCGATCGCGTGACCGATGCGACCGCGTCATTCACTTTAAGCGCAAGTCGCGCGACCGCATGCCCCACGCGATCGCGTCGCTTGCGTCGCACAGCCTCCCTAATTCTGCCAACTATCTTATCTTTTTCTCCCCAAATCCTATTTTCTCTTTTTCTCCTTATTTCTTCTACCTTTCTTCCTCCCTACCTTTTTCCTTCTTTCTCACTTTTTACTTTCTCTCACCCCCATTAACAAGGTTTTTTCTTTTCTTATTCCCTCCTCACTTTTCTATTATTCTTCTTATTTTTATATGTTATCTTCTTTTCTTTTCTTTTTACCTTCATTGTTCTTATTTTCTTTTTTTTCTTTCCTTTTTCTTTTTACTTGGTGTTATAAATTTAATTGAGTCATTATTTATAATTATATGCTTGTGGATTATTGTAAATTTGTTTAACAATTATATATTACCTTTTAAGGGATTACTTGCATGTTCAAATTATTATTTTCAAGAGCTTATTCTACATGCATGCTATGTGTTTGTGAAAAAGCCCATATAGCATTATGAACTTCTCTACATTTTTCTACTCTAATATTCAATGCTTGCTTTTCACAAAATCCCTTTCCTACTTTATTAATTGAATTTAATTGTCAATACAAACGTGATAGTTAGTTACGAGTGATAACATATTTAAATTGGACATTGAATGCTTGATCTATGCTACTCATGCCTTTGCCTGCATGCCAATAAACCCCTTGCATTTACTTGTCCCTATATGCCCTTGCTATGTTTCCATTGATGACTTTTTCCATGTCGTTCGGACCATGTGTTAACGTCATTCTTCTTTATTGTGCATTGCTTATCACTTACACCACCATCTTCCTTGCTCTATTCTTTTCAATTTATTTTACTTTCTCTTCCCTTTTTCAGGATGGCCACCAAGAAAGGAAAGGAGAAGCTACTCCCAAACAACCAGCAAGAAGAGGTACAAAAAGAGCATTAGTGGCAAAACCCTCTTCAACTACAGTAAAGCCCTCAACAAAGAGATTTAAGAGGATTATAAAGGTTGATGAAAAAGAGAAAGCTTTCCCAGCAAAGGACACTGCGCGATTTCCCAATCGCTACTGTGAGCAGATGTTCCCCATCCTGGCAGAAAGGAATTACAACAACGAATACCTTCTTCTCCTCCCGCCCAATATTGCTACCTTCATTGAGCCGCAAATTGCCCGAAGACAATAGGGTTTCCTACAGAGACAGCCAAGGCAGGTCAATCTTTCTTGGGTAGTCGAGTTCTACTCCAATTTCCACCTGCCCACTCTGCAGTCTGTCTATGTTCGTCAGAAGCAAGTCCCCATTATAGAAGAAGCCATTCAGAAAGCTCTAAGTCTTCCCACTATTCCAGAAGGATTGGACGCCTTTCAAGAAGCCGCACTCAAGCGCCAGATGTACCAATTTGACTGGGACGCTGTTTTCAGAGTTATCGCATTACCTGGCAGCAGATGGATCTACGGATACCATCGTACCCGCCCTAAGGGAATATCGGCTTCAGCACTTACCTTGGAGGCTCACATATAGGCACAGATCATGTCCCATTACGTCTTCTCGAGCACTCACGAGTCCTCCTTCACTGCGGACATGGCCGTTCTACTATGGTGCATCCTTACAGACCAACCTCTGAATCTACCAAGACATATCCGGAATGCTATGGAACACGTACAAATTGCGGGCAACTTACCTTTTCTCGCCCTAGTCTCAGATCTTGTCTCAGCAGCCGGAGTCTCCTACAGAGCTGGGGACACCAAAGCCATGCTTCCACGGGATGATTAGTATGTCCCCAACGGGAAGTACCTTAGACTTCTAGCAGCCACTATTAGCCAGCCTACTGCACCAGTTGAAGATATTCCTTCTTCAACACCACAAGCACCTACAACAGCCCAACTGCTCCAGCAGATACTTGAAAAGTTAGATCGGCATGAACAGAAAGCTAAGCTGAGAGAGCGCCGTAACAAGCGCCGATTCACATACCTCAAGGAGCTGATCATGGAAAAATTCAAGGACTCAGACACCCCGGAATCCACTTCTTTTACCAGCACAGGGAGCCATGATGGTCCCGACTGTGGAGATACTACTACCAGCCCACCTCTGTTCTTGACAGATGGCACCAAGGACGGTGCAAAGCCTTAAGTGTGGGGAGGTCGGTCAGTACCTGACTTCCGGAGGTAATTTCTCTTCCCTATACACCAATAAATTAGGATATTTAGTTAGTTTTTCTTTTGTAGAATAGGATAAATTGCATAGTAATAGATTAGTTGCATGCATGTTCTGCTTGATTGAAAAGACAATAAGTTTCTTCTAAGACCCTATCTTTGGAACAAAATTTCACTAATTTTTCTATATTTTACCACATTACTAGCCTTAAGCAGAAAAACAATTATATACCCCAAATTGAATCTTTGGTTAGCTTAAGATAGAATTGTATGTGTTGTTTAAGTATGGGAAATTGTGGGAACAAAGGATAATAAGGGAATGAGTCATGATAATATTATGGGAATTTGGATACCTACTCATGTGAAACTATAAGAATTAAAAATCTATGTGCATTGATAAGCTTTGTTATTTTTATGTTTCTGTGTTAAAAAAAAAAACCCAAAAATATTCAATAAATAAATAAGGGGACAAAATTACCCCAATGTTAGATTAAGAATTCAAAAATCAATGCATGTATGATAAAATAAAAATAAAAAGTTGAAACATGAGTATGGAATGTAAAAGGGAATTTCTGGGTAGCTAGGTATGAATTTTAGAAGTTATATAGAATATATATAGGTTATGTTAAAGCTTGGGTTAATTAAAGATTCAATTTATAAGCTTACTTAGCCATATATGTATCCTTACCCT
>NC_029792.2:115257198-115265899 GCF_000816755.2 Arachis ipaensis
GTGATTGAGTTAAGAATATGTCATTCTTGTCTATTTTCACGTTCTTCTATCGAGTACTTTCGTCCCTTGTATCTTTAAGTTCGTACCTTGGGAGTGACTACTTCATACATGTGAGATCAGAGAGATCATATATCCCATTAGTGGAATTTGATTTGTAATTGTTTTGAAGAGCTTACTTACTTTTGATCAAGTGGACAAAAATCATACAGCAGCATTCATATATATAGGTTGCATTGCATTGCATAGGTTTTACATGTTCTTACTCATTTATTTTATCTCCTTCAACTAAGCATGAGGACATGCTAATGTTTAAGTGTGGGGAGGTTGATAAACTACTATTTTATGGTTTATATTGTGTTTAAAGGTGTGGTTTTATCATGATCTTTGTCCACTTATTCATTAAATAAGCATGCGTTTATATTTCCTTCCTAAAGTTATTGCATGATTGAAAAATTGCTTCCTAGAGACTTTTAATTATGTATTTTATTTCCCCTTTATTCCATTCGATGCCGTGATCTGTGTGTTAAGTGTTTCAGGCTTTATAGGGCATGAATGAGTTGGAGATTGGGAAGGAAGCTTGCAAAAATGGAAGGAACACAAGAAATTGAGGAGATGACCAGCGAGAAGCGACGCGGCCGCATGGACGACGCGACCGCGTGGAGAAGAGAAAATCGCAGTGACGCGGCCGCATGGATGATGCGACCGCGTGGAAAAACAGAACGTCGAATGACGCGTCCGCATGAGCGACGCGATCGTGTGACATGCGCGATCTGCATAATCTGCAGAATCGTTGGGGGCGATTTCGGGCCCCATTTTGACCCAGTTTTCGGCCCAGAAAAGCAGACTAGAGCCAGAGAACATGCAGAAACCAGAGAGAACATTCATTCCGCATAATTTTAGTTTTTAGATCTAGTTCTACTCCTCCTCTAGGTTTTCTCTCTACACATTCATAGTTTTTAGGATTAGTTATTTTTTCGTTATCTTTGCATTGGAATATTGAGAAGAGTTATTGCCTCATCAAGACTTCGACATTCTAGTTCGTTCTCTTCACTTGTATTTTACTCTTCCATGTTCCTTAATTTACTTAATTTTACTATTGGATTATTTAGCATTTATTAATACAAGAATCACTTTTATTTTAATTTAATCTTTTGAGCATTATTTATCATGTCTTTCCTTAATTCCCTTTCTTACGTTATGAATTTTACATTTACAATGAGCGAGTAGTCCCCTAACTTGATGGGGAGTCGATGAAAGGAATCCTTGAGTTGGAATGCTCAAGAGAAAGATTGTAATTGGGTTTATTGTTAGATTGCTCTCTAGTCACTAACACCAATCCTCCCAAGAGTGGATTGGAACCTGTGGGTAGAACAGCATTCCAACTTGTTTGACTTTCCCTTACTTAGTAAAGGACAACTAAATACAATAAATCTCAATTGTCAATTAACCTTGAGAGCACTGCAACAAGAATAGGGCTTCCATCTAATCGACTCCCAGTCAAGGTTTTTATTTATATTTTTATATACATTCTCTAATTTAATTTTCTGTCATTCAACTCAAACCTTTTTGAAAACCTTCTGATTAATAAAATAGCACACTTTCCTGCAACTCGTTGGGAGACGACCTGGGATTCATACTCCCAGTATTTTAATTTTAATTTCTGTGACACCCCTTTTTAAATTGATAAGCGGATTTCTGGTTGGTTGAGAACTATACTGGTAACGCATAATTTATAATCATTCTTAACTCGCCAATTTTCGCTCCCATCAGTTTCCCAAACCTTCAAAAGCCTAAAATACCAGTTCAATGACATTCCACATTGGGCCACTTCCAAATACTCCCATTCCTTCATTTATTCTTCAATGTTTCAAGCTTCCATGAAGAGAATTAAAATTTCACAAGCTCAAGTCAAGCCACAATTAACAATCAATCAAGGCCACTAGAATCATCTAGAAGTAATTAAAAAATTTGCATTTGATTGTAATTTCATTTGAATTTGTAATTTAGGTAGCTCATAAATAGGACCTTAGATTCATCATTTTAGACACACCATGGAGGGGTGGAGGTGACTCCACTCCCCTTTCACTCTCATTCTCTTCTCTTCTTCCATTCCTTTCATATACACTTTTGTAAATATTTAGTTATAAGCTTCTAATTTCCAACATTGGGAAAGAGAGATCTATTGCAATTTAATGGATTAATTTGTTTTTATTCTTCTTCTTCTCTTCATCTCTCTTTGATTTACTTGAAAGATTTTCTTTCTTCATTTAAGCATTCAATTATCTTGGAAAAGAGATTGAATGTACATGAATTCTATGTGAACCTTAGGAAAGGAATCATAGAATGATGCTTGAAAATCCTTCTCATACTTGAGTAGATTTGGGTATGGATGGGATATTGTGACATTTAATCTATCCATTATTTGGGTCTAAGAAAGTGTGTGGTATAATTAGGGATCATTCTTCATCTCTTCTCATGAGCAATTAGACCAAGGAATTGGGTATTGATCAAGATTGGGGAGATTGAATCACCAAGGAATTGGGGTTCAATCACTCACGATTGCCAAGAGGTCAATGAGTTGCATGATTGAAGAGGAGATGAAAACTATTGATCCTAAGAATGCAATATCTCTTGATCCCAATGTTAATTTCATTCTTAATTCTTGTTATTTACTTTTTATCTTTAATTCTTGTCATTTACTTATGCACATTTAGGGCTTTATTTACTTTTGCACATTTGTGCCTTCCAAGTGTTTGTAGAAATGCTTCACTTGGTTTTACTTTCTAGTCATTTACTTTCTTGCACTTTACTTTCTTGTACTTTCCATTTCTTGCAATTTACATTCTTATACTTTAATTTTCAGCACTTTAATTTCTTGTCATTTACTTTTCTTTCACTTTATTGCTTTCATTTAATTTCAAGTCATTTACATTCCTAGCTTGCTTATCACTCAAAATTGAATCGTCTAACTAGAATAATTAATCATCTATTACTTGCTTAATCCGTTAATCCTCGTGGGATCGACCTCACTCTTGTGAGTTTTATTACTTGATACGACTCGGTGCACTTGCCGGTAGTTATTAACGAAGAAGAAATAATTTTTTTTTTCGTTATCATGCGACCCTAGAGGGATGATAGAAGGTGAGGATCCCTTTCTTTGTTCCTCTTAGCATTGTAAAATCGCCCCTCAGCGAGATGGTGGGAGGTTAGGATCCCCTCCTTTGTTCTTCCTGGACATAAGAGAACGTACCTCCTAGGTGGACGCAAGGGTTGTAGTTTCGCCCCCATCATGCACCACTATTTCGTGGTACATTTTGTACTTAATTGAGTGGATTTTATCCACTAAACTCATACTTACTCATACAATTTGCATGTTTTACCTTTTCCTTCCTAATTCTGTGCTATGATTGAAAACATGCTTCTTTGGCCTTAAATTTACTAATTTTAATCCTCTCTTATTACCATTCGATGCATTGATATGTGTGTTAAGTGTTTTCAAGGTTTACAGGGCAGGAATGACTTAGAGGATGGAAAGGAAGCATGCAAAAGTGGAAGGAATACAAGAAATTGAAGGAATTGCTAAAGTTATCCAGCCTGACCTCTTCGTACTAAATCAACCATAACTTGAGCTACAGAGGTCCAAAGGAAGCGGTTCAAGTTGCGTTGGAAAGCTAACATTCGGGGCTTCGAAACGATATATAATTTGCCATGGTTTTCATGCTGTTAGGTGATGCGCACGTGTGGATCACGCATACGCGTGACCTGGAGAAAATTCAATCCACGCGTACGCGTGGACGACGCGTACGCGTGACAGAGCCGTGTGCTGGACGTATCAGAAATCGCTGGGGGCGATTTCTGGGATGTTTTTGACCCAATTTTTGGCCCAGAAAACACATATTAGAGGCTACAGAGTGGGGGAATGCATCAATTCATCCACACAACATTCATTCACATAATTTTATGTTTTAGATGTAGTTTTCTAGAGAGAGAGGCTCTCTCTTCTCTCTAGGTTTTAGGATTTAGGATTTCTTTTAGCTTTAGATTTATTTTTCCTCAATTCCAGGTTCAATATTTTTTTAATTTAGTTTCTCTTCTACTTTTATTTATTCTAGCATTCTAGTTTATCTATTTCCTTTATTGATTACTTTATGTTGCTATTTGGTTTATGAATTCTCATGTTTAATTTGACTTTCTATTTAATATAATTTGAGGTATTTCAGATTTATGATTGCTTTTTTTAATTTATGTTATTGATGCTTTCAATATTTAGATTTCTCTCCTTTTGGCTTTGGTTGAGTAATTGATGACACTTGAGTTATCAAACTCCTTGTTGATTGATAATTGGAATTTGCTGGTTGATTTGGATCCCTCTAAAGCTAGTCTTTCCTTAGGAGTTGACTAGGACTTGAGAAATTAAATTGATTAGTCCACTTGACTTTCCTTTATTTAGTAAGGGTTAACTAAGTGGGAGCAAGGAACAATTCTCATCACAATTGATAAGGATAACTAGGATGGGATTTCCAGTTCTCATAACTTGCCAAGAGTTTTTCTAGTTATTAATTTACTTTCTTGCCATTTAATTTCCCTGTTCAACCTTTCAAAAACCCCAAAAAGATACTTTTCCATAACCAATAATAAATACACCTCCCTGCAATTCCTTGAGAGACGACCCGAGATTTAAATACTTCGGTTATAAATTTTATTGGGTTTGCTTTAGTGACAAACAAGTTTTTGTACGAAAGGATTCTTTGTTGGTTTAGAAACTATACTTTCAACGAGAATTTATTTGTGAATTTCTTTACTGACAAAAAATCCGTTCGTCAAAATGGCGCCGTTGCCGGGGAATTGCAAACGTGTGCCTTATTATTGGTTATTGTAAATATTTGCTTTTGCTTGTTTATTTGTTTTTATTTTTAATTTTTATTAGCTACTATGAATTCTAACCCCTGTCGCTATGAGTTTGGTTCCAATGTTATTGTAGGGAATGGGCGCTATAATGAGAACATGCATCAAGGTTGGAATAATCAAAGATGGGAGGAGCCACAAGGATTTGATCAACCCACTTGGCAACAACCCTCTCCAATGCGCTATAACCAACGACCATTCTATGATGCATACCAAGACAATAGTTATGGTGGACCTTTCCGTGACAACCAACCTCTACCAAATTACTATAGTCAAGAGCCATTCTACGGTGCGTACCAAGATGATGAATATAGTGGACCCCCTTGTAGTTACCAACAAGCCCCACCATATGCCTATGACCCCCCTCCTCAACATAGCTTTGAACCACCATACTCACAAGCCCCTTTTCACCATTCACCTCCATATGACCCTAATCCTTATCCACCATACCAACCACCATATGAACCATACATAGAACCACCCCAATTCCAAAATAATTGGCCCCCTTCATCTTCCTATGACGAGAGGATTCACTCTCTTGCACAAAGACAAATGACCATGGAAAACACACTTACTGGTCTGACCTCTGCTATACAAGCTCTCGTCTCTCAAATTGGATCATCGAATACCTCCAACAATCAACCCTCAAGCTCTAGTGCACCCCCTTTTCAACTCCATAATGATCTCTCCATCCCATTACCACCCTCCATGGAAGAACACCCATATCCATCAACCCAAGAACAACACGATCCCAATTATGCTAGTGACATGGAACAGGAAAGAAGGGATCGCCTTAGGGTCACAATGGATTGGTTACACGCGGCCTTATTTCCAAAGGAGCAAAAGGAAGCCCAAAATGTGGAGGTAGGAGAGACCTTTGAAGATGAAGGAATAGTTAAAAGGAGTTGTCATGGAACGGTAATCATCAAGGAGGAGTACGATTTTATACTAAAACAACTAGACAAAGCAGTAATTATTAAAGAGGAAGAAGTGGTTGCAGACTTAGGAGATGCTGAACCTCCATGGGAACCTCGAGTCATAGAGCCTCATTCTAAGGAGTTTGAATTTGATGTTGAGGAGGGTGTACAACCTCCAAGGCATATCATGGCTGAAGACTTTGAAGAGGTTGATCAAGACATGGAGATTAAAGAAGAAGAACCACACCTTCCCATGCCCTTGGTAAGTAATGAAGAAGAGATTGAATTGGAAGAAAGCTACCAAGAGGAAGAGGTTGAAATTGAAGAAGCTTGCAAAGAGGTGGAAGTTGTCAAGGGAGAGCTCAAGGGAATGGAGCTGAAAATCACCTTGCCAAGGCTGTTGGAGACCTCTCCCCCAAGTTCATCACCATCCATTCCTTCATTCAAGTGGGTAAATCTTTCATCTCTAAGCTTAATTAGCCCACTTGAATATGCTTTGCTTGAGACGGATGGGCAACTTAGAGCTCTTTGTGGCTATAAGAGCAAGCGGGAGATGGTTAGTGGTAGGAACTGTCATGTAAGGTTCAATATGGTTGCATGCTCCAAATTGAAGTACAAAGGTTGGTATAATTCTCAATTGAATGGATCTAGGAAGTTGTTTGGATGTCTCAGTGAGAATTTCGATTGCTCACCATCCAAGTGGAAAAATGATGATCAACAAGAAGACGGGTGCAAAAACAAAGTTTGGGACCCAGAATTCATTCTAGCAATCAACACTCTTGGGACCTTGCCACTTGCTTTAACTTGCTTGAAGGCTTGATGCAACTAGTATGGGATCCGGAGGCTATTGGAATTGTAAACATTGGTGGAGATTCCTGGATGAGTTCAAGTACAAGCCACCATGACAGGGAGCTCGAAAAAAATGTCCAACTTAAGGACTTTAACTAAAAGTGCTAGGTGGGAGACAACCCACCATGGTATGATCGTTCTTTTTCAGTCTTAGTTTTATTCTATTTCGCTTTATTCTTAGTTTTATTTTATTCTATTTTTTTAGTGTTCATTAATAATGTTTGCATCTGCATCTGCATTCTGCATTCTGCACTTTGCATTAAAAAAAAGAGGGGAATCGACGCGCAAGCGTCCGCGACGCGCGCGCGTCGTATGTGTATGCGCCAATAAACAGAGAGTTGCGCGAGAGATGCGCGAGAGAGGTGTATGGCGCACAAGCCACACCATGCGTACGCGTACGCGTGGGCATGAAAATCGGCGTAAAAGCGTGCTGACCCGAGTGTTGTGCTGCCCTTGCGATGGAACTATGGTAGAGGCACAAAATCACCCACGCGTACGCTGTAAATCGCTACAAGGAGGGCGCTGTGGTGGTCGGCGACGCTGTGAATCGCAACGAGAGCAGGGGTGTGGCGATGAGAACGGCTCCGTTCCTCTCTTCTCTTTCTCTCTCCTCTTTTACCGTTAGTGTGAGTGTGTGCTGAGGAAGAAAGGAGCAGCGGTGGTGGCGAGGAGATTCCCCATCTTCCCTTCCCCCTTCCCCCTCTTCTTTCCTGGAAACACCCCCCAAAAGCGCGACCTTCCCTTCCCCCTTTCCCCGTTTTTTTTTTCTTTTAAGATAAATACTAAATTGGTACCCGAAAGATTCTGACGCTGACAACATGGTACCTGACTTTTGTTATTGACAAAATAATCCTTGAAAGATTTTAAAATTTGACAAAATCACCTAACTATAAAAGGATGACGTCACAGTGAACGAAAAATATTGATNTGATGGTTTTCGGTGTTCTTTGCCATGGCGGAAGGAGACGTTGCGGCGAGGTGCTACAATGGCGGAGGAGACTCTTCTTCTCTTTGCCATGGCGAAAGGGGACAAGGAAGGACGCAACGGCATGTTGAAGAAGAAGAAGCGGCCAACCCGAGAACGTGGCGAGGTACTGCCATAGAGGAAGGGGACACAAAAGGGGACGCAGAGGCATGTTGATGATGAAGTAGCGGCAAATACGAAGAACACGGCGAGGTGCAGCAGCATGCATGGCGGTCTTCTTCTTCAGCTGCCATGGTAGAAGGGGATGCAACAGCGTGTTGAAGAGGTAAAAACGTCGCCGGTTCTCTGATCTGTCATCATCGGAGTTCTCTTCCGACGACCACATTAGCGTTTTCCGTTCACTGTGACATTATCATTTCACGGTTAGGTGATTTTGTAAAATTTTAAAATCTTTCAAGGACTATTTTGTCAATAACAAAAGTCAAGTACTATTTTGTTAATGCGAGAATCTTTTAGGTACTAATTTGGTATTTACCTCTTTTTTATTTTATTTTATATTTTTTAATTAGAGATAATTTGGTAATTAAAATAAAAAATTTGGTAAAAATGACGATTTTAAAATTAAGTTAAATCTTCGAGACCATTTTGTAGCGAAAAAAAATCAAAAACAAAATAAATTTTCAACCTCTACATTAGAAACCAAAATCTTACTTAACCCATAAAAATAAAAAATATTTTCAAATAATTAGTCTCTTACGTTGCAGGATGGACCAAGATTATTTAATTTTAGTGCATGATATAATGATAAAGATTTGGTTTGCATTATCAAGGTGTATGGTCAAAGAATACCATGCTATGGATCATTACAAGACGTGTCAAAGTTGAAATACTTCCATGCATGTATGAGTGCCACATCATTCCAATTTCACAAATTTCATGTAAATTTAGTTATTTACTTGATAATTGTATAATTTTTTAGAAAAGAATTTTATTCTAGCACATAGTAAAATAAAAATTATTTTTAAATAAAGAAAAAATTATGTTTACAATGACTTTTAATTAAATTTACAAATTATTTACTCAAATTCTTATGTATAAAAAGAAT
>NC_029792.2:115265912-115266669 GCF_000816755.2 Arachis ipaensis
TTAGTTCATCAATAAAAAGATTATTAAAAATAATAAATAAAAATTATTAAACAGTTCATGTAATATATTTTTCAGAAATTACTCAATGCCTCTTATTCTCTTCAAATGGTTTATATAATCTCTTTTAACATTATTTATTTCTGTCTATTTATTCATAATTAAAGGGCTATATCATCCTTTCCTTAACAACTATAAAACAAAAACTTTACTTACAAATTAATCGAACATGAAACACTAAAGTTTCATAAAGTAAATGGCACACCCAAAAATTTTTCATCTTTTTATAATATTGTTAAAATAAATAATTAGAAACGTTAACACTTACTGAAAATAGGACAAAGAGTTGGTTCATTTCTCAAAATTGAAACTCAATGCTTGACCAAAGGGTATAGAGGTACATACACATACAAAACAAAACAGATCACATAACCAATTAAATCATCACAAACTCACCAAAAAAACAATAACGCCGTTCCCTCTATTTCATATTTATGCGCACATGACAAACCAAAAGCAAATAATTAAAGCCTTAAGCCAAATCACAAGAGGAGTAAGAAATTGAAAAATGTAAGCATATTAGTTAGCCACTTAGTGCATATTTGTAAATAGCTTTTGTCTTAATGAAAATAATTTTTTATTATTAAAAAAATAAAATTAACGCAAAACAAAATTATACATAAAAAAAGAGTTGAAATAACAAGAATAATAAAAAAATTATTCTTATAATTTTGTTTTATTATCTATATATAAAAAATTA
>NC_029792.2:115267753-115268260 GCF_000816755.2 Arachis ipaensis
ATATATATTATATTAATTTTATCATTAAGTATAAAAATTTAATTTTAATGAAATATAATAGATTAATTATGTAACATTTTCTCAAGATCATTTGCCACTATCTACGTCACTCAACTTGCTTTTTTTCAAAAGTTGAAAAAGTGAAAGGAAATAGTGGCATTTGTCACAAAATTAGAATAATCATACAAGATCTATAGATTGGAGTTTTTTAAGTATCTACACTTACAATACCATAGAATTTCTCTAATTCATAGGAAATACTTTTAAGTATCTTACCTGTGCAAACAGTTGTCTCTAACATGTCTTATATAGTAAAAAATTTAATCAATAGATTATTCGAGTGGTTAATTTATTCGTCTCTTTAAGTAAATATTGAGAGTTTAAATTTCATCTTATATATATAGTAATTCATTAGTCAGCAACAAAACTTTAAATAGAACTTATATCCACAACGAATTAATATTTGTCCTGTCAAATTAAAAAAATATTATTGATAATCAAAAAAAT
>NC_029792.2:115268293-115297361 GCF_000816755.2 Arachis ipaensis
TTTTAAAATGTTTTGCATTTAATTTTCATGCCTAATCTCAAATATCTCCTAGAGAAACCGTTGTCTTTTCAAAACAAAATCTCCCAAAGCATGCATAACTTTTTATTTAATGCATTCAGCAATAGAAGAAATTATTATTCAATTGAATAATTTGATTTGCTTATTGATATAACAAGTTTCGGAAACATACAGTTAGTTAAAGTTATATATTTTTAATTATTTCAAAGGATTTAATAGCCATAGATTGTTAGTGTAAATTTTAATTTCCAGAATATTCAAATGAATAAAAATTTGAAATATAAATGACACCACTTCTCTTCTGTATTGGTCATAAAGATACTTCCACACCCATATCCATAACACAATCCAGAAATTTTCAAACGATGACATACATGCATGCATCGAAGTTCAATCCACTCAAACGAAGGTTGAACATATATATAGAAAGGGAATGTCTTAGGTGGAAAAAGTGTTTTCTGGTGCTTGAAGCACTAAAGAAAAAGATTTTTGATAGAGGGTTCAGCTTGTTCCAAACAAGAAGTTGTTACTTGTTAGTATTATTAGGTTTGACCCATAATTTAATGTATTTACGAACCGGTATAGTAAATGGTTTGATCAGACCGACAGTTTTATGTCTTTTTTTTTTGGATAGGATATATTGATGGATGGTTAATTTTTTTTTTATATGGCCACATGGCCCGCACCCACACAACCAACCAAAAAAATACTGCAATACAAACCCAAACCCCCCTAAAAGCAGCCCGAATGACCATGGACAACTCACCGAAAAATCAAAATGCATATTTTCAAGACCAAACATTATTCCATATGGTAGCGTTTGTTTTGAGGTACTGAGACAGAGACCGAGATTGAGACTCAATATCATGTTTGTTGGTTCAGAAACTATTACTAAAATTTTTGTCTCTGTCCTCAAAATTTCAGTATTTCAGTGCCTCCAAAAAGTGAGGACACATGGGATTAAAATTTTTAGATATGAAGACTGAAACTTTAATAACATTTATACCTAAAATACTTTTATTTCAATTAATTAATTCTAATTTTACTCTTTGTACAAATTAAATTAGAATTTCATTCTTGTTTCAATTTCTGTCTCCCACTTTGTACCAAATAGAATACTGAGATTTATTTCAATCTGTCTCTTAGTCTCTGTCTCTCAGTCTTAGTCTTTCCGTCCCTGTCTCTCTACCAAACACTACCTAATACCTATGTGTATGATCATCTTCTACAATGATATTATTATTATTATTATTATTATTATTATTATTATTATTTTAATAAAAAATAGGTAATCAATAATATTAGTACTTAAGAATACTAATAATAGCATTTACTAGCTCTGAAAATTATCATTTTTATTTTATAAATTTTTTTTTCTATTTTTAATATTGGTCATCTCATTCAACACTCAACAGTCTCCACTGCCAATGCAACTATCAGAGCATTCAGAAATCCATCTTCAAAAACAAATGATCCTTCTTTTTTGGTCCATCTTTTTACACTTTTCTTGAAAGAATAGGTGATTACATAATGAGTCATTAAAGTCTGTGGTACATACAAAATTTAGATCTCTAATTTGATTAATTGTCAATCCCAACAAATTAGATTCATATTCCTTTTGATAAAAGGCTATCTCCAACGAGGATAATTCTATTTACTGTAGTAGTAATGTGTACAAGGTGAACTCAAAAACATTGATTCTCCCTGACCTATCCTAATCTCTAACCAATCTAACGGAACTAAACTAAGATTTTCACCACATTGCACTTTAATTTCTGGCCTACCATTGTTTTTATTAGCTCTTCAGTATTAGGAATCCTTTTTACAAAATAACGCACACCACAAACCTCTTCTAGCAGTTGTCCTGCCACCAAAAATTCATCCAATATGAAACAGCAAACTATGTTCACAACAACACTACTTGAAATAACAACGCAATCACAAATTTAGCCATCATTCCATCTGCAGAAAATTGAAGCATTGCAGCGAAAAGAAAATACAAAGAGAATCAAAAGTACACACCTCATCCATGAATCAAAGTTGCACACTCAAAAGAAGCTGTGAAGCAAATCATTTTCTTCGGCGGAACACCGCACATTGGCCATGCTTCATAATCACTCTTTGAGGAACTCGCTGAATCTGAATCTGCAAAGGGTAAAATAAGAGTAAATTTTAAGTTCCCCTGCTAACAGATTGTCTCAAGAACAAACCAAATAACATCACATTTTGATATTTCACAAGATTTTTAGGGATTGATCTTATCTACGTCCAACAACTAGCTCTTAGGTTACGTTGCCTTGTCATACAATATTCTAAAATTTAAAAAAATTTTAAAGAATCTAAACATTTATAGTCGAGGAAAAATAAATTCAAGTTCCTATTTTTTTCAATGGTACAAGTTCCAACTTTTTTGACACACAACACAAGCAAATTGAACCAAGTTTTTCTCACTGCTAAGTAAATAGAACTCAAAACTTAATTTTTCCCTAATTTTAATTATTTTAGAAGCCCTAAAATGAAAAAAAAAAAAACAAGTCCCTCATAAAAATACATGCAATGGAATTAATGAGTAGGACCACAACAGAGACACACTTTCCACAAATGATTTCAAAAGTAACGCAAACAAACGATGTCACATACTGTCACATCGGCGTTGGTCCTCCTATCCGTCACGGTGTCTTTAGTTGGCGATTTTCTAGTACCAAGTGTGGTATCTTTAGGGTTTTGTGTAATTGGTTATGTGAATAGAGGTGATGCATGGAAAATCCTCTTCATATGAGGATGCTAGAGTGTAATTCACCATTTTTGGAGCAAGCAAAATGTATGTGTTTTGCTAATTATTCAGTGAAGTATCTATCATAAACAAAACAAATTAAGCAGTTAACATTAGAATTAAGAATGTACTGTTGTCAGTTAACAAAAAAATTAGAATATTTAACGGAATAAATAGAGAGAAGTCATAGCAATTTTAGTAAGATAAAATTTTCTATTAGTCATAGCAAATTCATATATATACACAAGGACTCATAATTATTCCTATCAACAAGTGGTGGCTTGCTTGATAACAAGAGGCTAAATATAACAATATAGCTATGATAATATTAGAGTTAAATACTATGTGCTCTCAATATTTTGATATGAAATAATTGTTAGTATTAAAAATGCAAATGCAACATTACTTTATTCTTGTTCAAAAAGTAGCCCAAAACAATATATAATAAGAATAGAGTTTTCATCTTAATAAAGTTGTTCCCTTTTTTGTTTTTCTAAAAATATAATAAATTCAAGAACAAACCAAATAACAGCTAGGAGCAAATTTAGTACCACTAGACGACGAGGAATCACTACTTGAATTGCTGGAGCTACTAGAACTACTAATAGCATGACCGCCGGCGACTTCTTTATCTTTCTCAATCTCCACATGGGGGAAGTACTCATCGGCATCTCATCCCCAATGTCAACATCCCCATCCCCAGCATCCATTTTCTTTGGTTTCTTCACCTCAACCGGAGCCGCCTCAACCTTTTCACTAGTAGCCAATTCCTATCCATTTGATCACAGTAACAAATTAGTATATATGGCAAGAAAATGATTACGATGCTATATAAAATAAGCTAACCCATTCAATAGATAAATGCACAAAAAATGAAAGGAGTTTTACCCCATTGGATTTATTGGATGCGGCATTGTTGTTGTTCAAGTTGCCGAGTAGTGCCTGCCGCTTAATTTTCCCAAAGAATCTCAGTGTCAGCAGCCTCAATATCAAGCTCAATCTCATCCCCGTTCTGCTTCAGATTCCCATTCCTCTTGCTTATGATCTATATCACCTGCTCCATTTTCTTAGGAGGCAAACTCTACAACCCAATACCCAACTTGTATTTCCCATCAAGGCTCATCTCCCTCTTATTGGGATCCTTTGCCTCAGGTCCTTCGCTTTATTGGGGTCCTTCCCCATACAAACAACTTTGAAGCATCTCAGCATCTCATCGTGAAGCCTCTCTATATTTTTCCTAGGCACCGAAAAATAGAGTCTCAGGTGATAGAAATTCTGCAACAATAACAACATAAAAGAGGGATTAATGAAACTGAAGAAACTCACCAGTTTGAGATCACCTTTGCGGGCTGACAATGAGAATTATTGTCGATCTAGAATTTCTCAAAATAGAATATGTTCATTGCAAGTATAGTCTAGACCAACAATTGATTCCCCAAATCAAATGTTTAATTCAAATCAAAACAAATTATAACCGAGAGTATTTAGCTCCCGGGTCGTCTTCCCTAGGAGTTGCAATGAAATGTACAATTATTGGCTATGAGAGAGAGCATGGGAGATTGGGAATGAAAGCAAGAGCAAGAAATATAAATAGCAAGAAATTGAAACAAGCATGCAAGGAATTAAAAAGAAAGCAATTAAAGGACACTTGGCAAGAAATGGGTAATCTAGGTTTCCTATCCTAGTTGTGGACCACAAACATGGCAATTGTGTAGAATCAATCCAAATCAATCAATCCTCCTTGAGAATTAGTCAAAAGACGTAATTGATCTCAATCCATAAGTCCTAGTCAACTCACTAATTACTTAGTGAAAGACTAGCGTCAATGGAAACCAAATCAATTAACTAATCTCACACAATGCGGAATGGACATCCACAACTCAATTCCACCCAAACACCCAATTTCTCAACCAAGGAATTAAACTGCAAGAAATTAAACATCAAAGCAATAAAAGTTAAACCAATTAAATGCAAGGAAAAGAAATGGCAAGAAAGTAACTTAACATGCAAGAAAGTAAATGAAAGCAAGTAAAAGTCAAAACAATAAAACTTCAAAAGCAAGAAATCTCTTGGCAAGTAATTGAGGACTAAGGCTACCTATCCTAGCGATTGACCACAAACATATGATGATTATGAAGAGTAAATCCTACTTAGTCAACCTTACATCGAAGATAAGTCAAATAGGCATAGTTAATTTCAATCCCTAAGTCCTATGTCAACACTAAGGGGTCACATAGAGTCAAGGGAGACCAAATCAACTAACTACTCTAATATATCAAACAAGAATGGACATCAAGGACTCAAGGAGTACCAAAGTCAACAATTTCAAGTCAAGAGTGGAGAGAAACTAAGTAAAAACTAAGCCAAGCATTTTATCAAACACTTGGTGTGCATGAAAATAAAATAATATTAAAATACATTAAAATAAATTCTAAAATACCAAAAGCAAGAAAATGACAATAACAACTAAAGAAAGCAATACATGACAAGGAAACATAAATTTGCATTAATTAGAATTAAAATAACAAAAGTTTCGTAAAACATAAAAGTGACAAAATAAAGGAAATAACAAGAGAAATGAAGAAGAACAAGAAGCAATAACAATAAAGGACAAGGAAAAGTAAATAGAAACAAGAATTAAAAGTAGAAATTATAAGAAATTAAACTAGCAAACCCTAATTCTAGATAGAGGGGGGAGCTTCTCTCTCTAGAGAACTACACTACATAATGCTAAACTAACCCTAATTTCTCCCCCCTTCACATGGAGTAAGGCCTTCCTTCATATAGCACCCAATCAGCTTCAGAAAGCCCCAAAATTGGGCTCTAAAGGCCCAAAAATTGCCCCCAGCGATTTGCAATAAATGAGTCACGCGCTGGGACGTGTGCGGACGCACAGGTGGTTGTGCGCACGCATACTCCAATGTGTGCTTCTCCTTTGTTTTCTTCATGCTTTCTCCCTTTGTACATGCTTACTTCCACTTTTGCCTTGGCAAACTTGCCTTTAGGACCTAAAATCACTCAACAAACATGTCATGGCATCGAATGGCATAAAAGTGGGATAAAAGTGATTAAAATAGACATAAAATAGCATGTTTTCACATTTAGGCACAATTAAGGGAGAGAACACCAAAGCATGCTATTTGGATGAATAAATGTGGGTTTATATGATGAAATCCATTCAAATCAAACCAAAATATACCGAAAAATATGGACTCATCACGGGCGCAACCATGAAGAGAAGTCCAACCTCTATCATCGGTACCAACGCCAGGCTTCAGCATGCGCCTCCTCAACGGGCTTCTCCTGAACAACACAGGTTGCGCCTCCAGCATCTCTTCTCAATCCAACACCCAAAAATGACACCCCAAAATAAAAACAACGATCCAATAAAAAATCCTAGAATATAAATCCCCAAAATGACTATTCTTTGTTTTTGTAGGAAACAACAGGGAACAGACAACAAAATCTTATTCTTTTTTACGTGTTTACATATTAAACGAACGAAAAATGGGAAAACTAACAGAAACCAGAGTAGTAATAGACATATAAAGGAGAAAATTAGCGAGAGTGATGAGCGACACAATAGGGATTAAAAGGATTCAAGCCAGGACCGAATACGCGAAGGTTCTGAAGGACAAGGACGGAGTTCATGAAGGGAGAGGAGTTGATGATCATAATTGATGATGCGAATATTAAGGTTTTTGATGAAGAAAGAGCAGTATTGAGAGTGGGATCAGGGGATTAAGGTGATTAATGGGAATCAGATGAATCCTTTCTTGATTAGGATTAAGGTTGATGGGAACATGGAGATCAGAAGATAGGAATTCTTTCTTCATGATCTTCTGTAGAACCTGCGAGCAAGACTTCATCAAGTTTCAATCTCTGAATTTGATCGTTTCAAATCTTTGGTGATGGAATTCACCGGAAATGGCCGTTTTTTGTCGGAGATCTTCTTGGTCGACAATTTTTGGGAGGGCCATTGAAGCTCTGCTTGGATTAAAATTCTTCAATCTTGACGCCAACCTAATTTAACCCTATATTTAAATTTGTCCCGCATGTTAATGGAAATTTATTTGTGAACTTTTATTATTTGTGGACCCCCCATATTTTTCATTAATTATCTTTATTATTTGGTCTTTCAAGGTCCAGAAAATATTTTTTTCACCGAAGAAAGCTCCATATAGAAATTAGAAAGTTACAAACATATATACTTTCTTATCTGGAAACATACTTATTATTCTATTCTTCATGTTCAAGTTGGAAACCACTTATCATGTACTACAGATAGCATTTTTACTTTCAGACAGACATAAATCTGCTCATTTTTTTAAAAACTATAAACCTGTGTGTGATATTCAAATTTATACTCAAAATGGCTCCTGAAATTTGACTCCCAACTCAATTTAGCTCTCAAGGTTTCAATTGATTCTAATTGTACCCTGAAATTTTGACCCGTGCCTTAATTTGGCCCTTTCGTCATTTTTTGTCAACGGAGAGCTGACCTGGCAATTTTAAATGACACTTGGTACTATAACGGTTAGATAACGTGGCCAAATATTTCAAGGCATCAAATTAACCCCTCACAATGTATGAAAATAAAACCTAGTGCAGCCCTAATTCCCCCAAATCGTAGAAGTCGTTCCAAGAGTTGGGAAGGATGTTGGGGAGTAGTAGCCAAGGCTCAGGTAGTTCTAGTAGAGCTCGTTCGCATGGTGGTTGGGTGAAGAACGCACATCGTGACAGAGGTGGGAAGGTTCCGCATTGGTGCGGCTGTGAGTCGCGTGCTATTCTTCGATGGTCTGGGACGGATTCCAATCCAAAGAGACCATTTTATGGATGCCCTAACTATAATGTGATTTGGTTGAATTATTACAAAATTGATTGTGTGTCTTGTAAGAACCGGATTTTCGGTAAATAGACTTTTCTGGCTGAAAAAAAATGAAAATTAAAAAGAAAAAGAGAGTTACGAGGTCAAACTTGGCTTTATGAGGGTAATTAATCTCTCTAAGTCAAATTTGACTAATGAATATTAAATACTATCTTACCATTGGCTTAGTTACCACACCAGAAACTTTTGAGCTCCAAAATTGCTTTTAATGATGATTGTGCGTGTACCGAGAAAAATTCTAGTAACCGAAAACCTCAGAACTAGTAGTAAAAATAATTTCTACTCAAGTAAATGTGTTCCTAGATTTATATTAGCTATCTCTTCATGATTTACTTCTTTAAGAATAGTTATTAGCTATTAATTATTTTACTGTTCGGTAAAAGTTATCCGAACCGAATTTCTGCCTAATATTCCGCAAATGACTTCTAGAGGCCTCAAATCCTCTTGCTTGCTACCCAATTAAATCAGCCTCTCTCTCTTAGCCTCTGGGCCAAGATTATCCTAGCCTCTCACCCCACTCTGCTGTATTTTTAACCACGAGAAATTTACCGCAGTTAACTGCAGATAAACACGTCATTATGACGCTAACTGTGTCTCCTTGAAATCACGCCCCTTCTCTCTTGCTATCAGCCCATTTCTCTCTAATTTTTCTAGCCCTCTTTTACTAGATTTAATTAGGTTAGACTCGAAATTTTATTTAAGACAATTACCAAACGAAAATTCAATAACATTTTACCATAAAGAGAAGATAAGAACTGTAAGTGAGAGAGGAGAAATAGAGAAAATTCTGCACACACTATTCTTCAAGTGTTCTTCAAGTACTCAAACCATACAAGCACAAACTCTTGTCCGTTTTCGCCAATCTTTGCGTTTATACCGAATTCGGCTAGGTAAACTCCTGTTCTTTCTCCTTTTCTTTTTTCTTAAAATAAAATAGTAACCATGATGAATCCTTACTCTCCTCCATGTATAGAGAACCCCTCTTGAAGCACCCATGGAGCATGCCTAAAGAGTTAAGGAGTTTCGAGCTCAAAATGATTGAATTTCGACGTTTTGCGACACTTTAGGCCCAAAAACGAAACTCACTACCACCAGCTGTGTTTCTGCCCTTGTATGCACGTTTTGTAGTGTGATAAAGGTTTACTAACTAAATTACATCAAAGGTAAGGGCTAGAATTAGTTAGAGTATGGTTGTTCTTGTTTTCGGTGCTTATATGAGTCACTTTGTGGTGAATTTGTGCTTGTTTTGAATTTTTGAAAAATTTGTGAGTTACCACTATTTTGGCTTGCTAAATATGTGTAAAATACTATTATATAGCCTCTGGATTTTGTGTGAAAATAGCCAGAAAAATGGAAGCTTTAAATGTCACAAAAAGTGAAGAAAAACATAAAAACTACACCTCTGAAATTTTCAGTCACTAAGAGCACGAAAATCATGGTAGAAAATATTTAAAAAGTAGTTACAAAAGTAGTTTTAATCCGATAGAAGGTGGAAAGGTAAAAAAGGTGTTATGGTCTTTTTTGGGTAAAAAGAGAGTTAAAACTGTAATTTAAATAAAAAATAAGAAAAATTCTGAATTTAGTGTTATTAGAGGTAAAATAGTAATTATATAAATTATTTGGGTCAGAATTATAATTATAAAAAAGTTTCAGGCCTATATGAAGGAGAAGAGACTACATGCCAAACTCTCTAAGTGTGAGTTTTGGGAAAAAGAAGTCAAGTTTCTGGGACATGGAGTATCAAAGGGAGGTATAGGAGTGGATCCTGCTAAGATAGAAGCAATTTTAGAGTGAAAGCAACCTAAGACGGTCACTGAGATTCGAAGTTTCCTCAGACTAGCCAGATATTACCAAAGGTTCATTAAAGGATTTTCACAGTTGGCTTTACCACTAACTCAACTCACTAGGAAGGAGGTACCTTTTGTTTGGACGAATGAGTGTGAAGAAAGCTTCAAGACCCTCAAGGAAAGGTTGACGACAGCACCAGTGTTAATTCTGCCAGATCCCAAAGGACCATTTGAGGTTTTCTACGATGCTTTACTTAAAGGCTTAGGGTGTGTACTGATGCAAAATAGGAACGTGGTAGCCTATGTGTCAAGACAGCTCAGACCTCACGAGTGAAACTTTCCAACTCATGACCTAGAATTAGCAGTTGTAGTATTTGCTTTCCAGATCTGGAGGCACCACTTGTATGGTGTCAAGTTCGAGGTTTTCTCCTACCACAAGAGCTTGAAGTACATTTTTTACCAAAAGGAACTCAACTTGAGGCAAAGGAGATGGATGGAATTCTTAAAGGATTACAACTTTAAACTAAACTATCATCTCCCGGGAAGGCAAATGTGGTCGCGGACGCCCTTAGTAGGAAGAATGTAAGTCTCTCCTGGATGAAAATTAAGGAAGAAGAATTAAGGACGGCTTTTGAAGGACTCAAGCTGGGACCAAAAGATACTTCACAGGGAACGTGTTTGGCACAAATGCAGTTAACTCATGACTTTAAGACGGCAATCCGACGAGTGCAAGCTCAAGAGTCAGAGATGACCAGGCTTTTGTCTTGTGTCGACAAGGACCAACCGAGAGAAGTAAGACGGGATGCAAAAGGACTATGGCGATTCAAGGGTAAAATATGTGTGCCAGAATCCGATAATCTGCGACAGAAAATATTAAGGGAGGCACATCATGGAAGATTTTTGATCCACCCAGGTGTTCTGGTGGCCTGGAGTGAAAAGAGACACAGCTACCATTGTTTCGAAGTGTCTCACGTGTCAGAAGGTTAAGATTGAGCACCAGAAGCCGTCAGGAACTCTTCAGCATCTAGAAGTGCCACAGTGGAAATGGGAGGTGATTACCATGGACTTTGTTTCAGGACTGCCAAGAACCACATCCGAAAATGACGCCATTTGGATAATTATGGATGGATTGACCAAGTCTGCTCACTTTTTACCAATCTAAATGGACTATTCAATGGAAAGGTTAGCACAACTTTATATTCGGGAAATAGTTAGGTTGCACGGGGTACCATCTAGTATTGTGTCAGATAGGGACCCGAGATTCATTTCACAATTTTTGGGAGTTTTTCAGAAAGCATTTGGAACAAGTCTGCACATGAGTACAGCTTATCATCCTCAGACGGATGGCCAGTCGAAAAGAACTTTTCAGACACTGGAAGATATGTTACGAGCATGTGCACTGGACCAGAAAGGAAGTTGGGAAAGATACCTGCCGCTTGTAGAATTTTCCTACAACAACAGTTTCCATGCAAGTATCGGGATGACACCATACGAAGCACTCTACGGTCGCAAATGCCAATCCCCACTATGCTGGTATGAAGGGAAAGAATCTACTATGCTGGGACAAGAATTAGTTCAGGAGATAACTGAGCAAATCAAGAGAACTCGCGAGAGGATTTTGACGGCCCAGAGCCGACAGAAGAGCTATGCCGATAGGAGAAGGAAACATTTAGAGTTTACTGAGGGTGGTCATGTTTTTCTAAAAGTAACACCAACTACCGGAATGGGTTGTAGTCTCAAGACCAAGAAACTAAGCCCTAGGTTCATAGGTCCTTTTCAGATTCTAAAGAGAGTGGGATCAGTAGCCTACCAAATCGCTCTTCCCCCTTATCTATCCAATCTTCATGATGTATTCCACGTTTCCCAGCTTAAAAAATACAATCCTGATGAAAGTCATGTCCTAGATCCTGAAACAGTACAGTTATGGGATGACTTGACGTTTCGAGTACCACCAGTGCAACTAGTCGACCGGAGTATCAAATAGCTGAGAGGCAAGAAGGTTCCGTTAGTAAAAGTTGCTTGGGGACGAGATGGCATGGAAGAACACACTTGGGAGCTAGAGAGCACAATGAAGATGGATTACCCACAGTTATTCTCAGGTGACTAAATTTTGAGGGCAAAATTTTCTTTAAGGAAGGTAGACAGATTTTCGGTAAATAGACTTTTCTGACTGAAAAAAATGAAAATTAAAAAGAAAAAGAGAGTTACGAGGTCAAACTTGGCTTTATGAGGGTAATTAATCCCTCTAAGTCAAATTTGACTTATGGATATTAAATACTATCTTACCATTGGCTTAGTTACCACACCATAAACTTTTAAATCACAAAAATGCTTTTAGTGATGATTGTGCATGTACTGAGAAAAATTCTAGTAACCGAAAATCTCAGAACCAGTGGTAAAAATAATTTCTACTCAAGTAAATGTGTTTCTAGATTTATATTAGCTATCTCTTCATGATTTACTTCTTTAAGAATAGTTATTAGCCATTAATTGTTTTACTGTCTGGTAAAAGTTATCCGAACCGAATTTCTGCTAAGTATTCTGCAAATGACTCCTAGAGGCCCCGAATCCTCTTGCTTGTAACCCAATTAACTCGGCCTCTCTCTCTTAGCCTCTGGGCCAAGATTATCCCAGCCTCTCACCCCACTTTGTGGTGAATTTGTGCTTGTTTTGAATTTTTGGAAATTTTGTGAGTTAACACTATTTTGGCTTGCTAAATCTGCGTAAAATACTGTCATATTGTCTCTAGATTTTGTGTGAAAATAGCCAGAAACATGGAAGGCTTGGGGTTTAAGTTTCAAGCTTTAAAAGTCACAAAAAGTGAAGAAAAACATAAAAACTGCACCTCTAAACTTTTCAGTCACTAAGAGCACGAAAATCATGGTAGAAAAGAGTTAAAAAGTAGTTACAAAAGTAGGAAGAATGTAAGTCTCTCCTGGATGAAAATTAAGGAAGAAGAATTAAGGACGGCTTTTGAAGGACTCAAGCTGGGACCAAAAGATACTTCATAGGGAACGTGTTTGGCACAGACGCAGTTAACTCATGACTTTAAGATGGCAATCCGACGAGCGCAAGCTCAAGAGTCAGAGATGACCAGGCTTTTGTCTTGTGTCAACAAGGACCAACAGAGAGAAGTAAGACGGGATGCAAAAGGACTATGGCAATTCAAGGGTAAAATATGTGTGCCAGAATCCGATAATATGCGACAGGAAATATTAAGGGAGGCACATCATGGAAGATTTTCGATCCACCTAGGTGTTCTGGTGGCCTGGAATGAAAAGAGACACAGCTACCATTGTTTCGAAGTGTCTCACGTGTCAGAAGGTTAAGATTGAGCACCAGAAGCCGTCAGGAACTCTTCAGCATCTAGAAGTGCCACAGTGGAAATGGGAGGTGATTACCATGGACTTTGTTTCAAGACTGCCAAGAACCACATCCGAAAATGACGCCATTTGGGTAATTGTGGATTGATTGACCAAGTCTGCTCACTTTTTACCAATCTGAATGGACTATTCAATGGAAAGGTTCGCACAACTTTATATTCGGGAAATAGTTAGGTTGCATGGGGTACCATCTAGTATTGTGTCAGATAGGGACCTGAGATTCACTTCACAATTTTTGGGAGTTTTTCAGAAAGCATTCAAAACAAGTCTGCACATGAGTACAGCTTATCATCCTCAGACGGATGGCCAGTCGAAAAGGACTTTTCAGACATTGGAAGATATGTTACGAGCATGTGCACTAGACTAGAAAGGAAGTTGGGAAAGATACCTGCCGCTTGTAGAATTTTGCTACAACGACAGTTTCCATGCAAGTATCGGGATGGCACCATACGAAGCACTCTACAGTCGCAAATGCCAATCCCCACCATGATGAATCCTTACTGTCCTCCATGTATAGAGAACTCCTCTTGAAGCACCCATGGAGCACGCCTAAGGAGTTAAGGAGTTTCGAGCTCACAGTGGTTGAATTTTGACATTTTGCAACACTTTAGGCCCAAAAACGAAACTCACCACCACCAGCTGTGTTTTTGCCGTTGTATGCACGTTTTCTAGTGTGAGAAAGGTTTACTAACTAAATTATATAAGAGGTAAGGGTTAGGATTAGTTAGAGTGTGGTTTTCTTGTTTTCGGTGCTTATATGAGCCACTTTGTGGTAAATTTGTGTTTGTTTTGAATTTTTGAAAATTTTTTAAGTTACCACTATTTTGGCTTGCTAAATATGCGTAAAATACTATTATATTGCCTCTAGATTTTGTGTGAAAATAGCCAGAAACATGGAAGCGCTTGGGGTTAAGTTTCAAACTCTAAACGTCACAAAAAGTGAAGAAAAACATAAAAACTGCACCTCTGAACTTTTCAGTCACTAAGAGCACAAAAATCATGGTAGAAAAGAGTTAAAAAGTAGTTTTAATCCTATAGAACGAAGGTGGAAAGGTAAAAAAGGTGTTATGGTCATTTTTGGATAAAAAGAGAGTGAAAACTATAATTTAAATGAAAAATAAGTAAAATTCTGAATTTAGTGTTATTAGGGGTAAAATAGTAATTATATAAATTAGTTGTGTCAGAATTATAATTATAAAAAAGTTTGGGGCCTAAATAAAAGCTTTAGTAAAAGTTAGAAGTAAAACGGTAAAAAGTAGTAACTAGAATAAGTAAGTAAATTAATAAAGGGTAAATTTGGTTTTAGGTCTCTTAGGGTGAAAATTGGCATTTAATAAAATTATTAGGAATAATTTTAATCATAGACAACTATTAGGATTAATCCGGTAAAATTTTTGATGTTAAATAAGGTTAAAAGGTAAAAACTAGAGTACATAGGGGCATATTAGTAATTTCAGACATAAAGTCAAATTAAAAATGAATAATTAACTTAATCAAGGAGAAAAGGCATATTAGGAAAAATATGAAGATACAATGGTAAAATAATAACATTACGGGTGAAAGCGTCATTAAAAACCTAATGAAAACGGTAAAAAAAAAAAGTTAAAAAAAAAACAAAATGGTAAAATGTGACAAGGTTGAGACATTTTAAGAAAGAGCTACGCACAAGTTTCTATAAATGAAGGGAGAAGAAGTTCCTTAGAAATAAATTTTGTTGAGATGTGCCGTGGAAGAAGAAATTGTAAGCCTCAAGGTGCTAAGAAGTACATGGCAGAGCGGACTTCCACCCCGCCTGGCCAAGGACTATATGAACGTGGGGACGCCCGCCATATGGACTGCTACTCACTAGGAGCACCTTGTATTTTTGGGCCATTCATTATTAGTGCCGCGATTGTATTTCGGGCACCGGTGCGTGATGAGCGGATAATTTATACGCTTTTTGGCATTGTTTTTAGGTAGTTTTTAATATGTTTTAGTTACTTTTTATTATATATTTTTATTAGTTTTTATGCAAAAATCACATTTCTGGACTTTACTATGAGTTTGTGTGTTTTTCTGTAATTTCAGGTATTTTCTAGCTGAAATTGAGGGACCTGAGCAAAAATCTGACTCAGAGGCTGAGAAAGGAATGCAGATGCTGTTGGATTCTGACCTGCCTGAACTCAAACGCGTTTTTCTGGAGCTACAGAAGTCCAATTGGCACGTTCTCAATTGGGCTAGAAAGCTAACATCTTGGACTTTCCAGCAATGTATAATAGTCCATACTTTGCCCGAGATTTGATGGCCCAAACTGGCGTTAAACGCCAGCTAGAGACCCTTTTCTGGCGTAAAACGCCGGAACTGGCACCAGAACTGGAGTTAAATGCCCAAACTGGCATCCAAGCTGGCGTTTAACTCTAAAAAAGGCCTATGCACGTGTAAAGCTCAATGCTCAGCCCAAGCACACACCAAGTGGGCCTCGGAAGTAGATTTCTGCACTTAGTTACTTATTTTCTGTAATCCTTAGTAACTAGTTTAGTATAAATAGCACTTTTTACTATTGTATTTGGGAGATTATGCCATTTTTTCACATTTGGGAGGCTGGCCGTTCGGCCATGCCTAGACCTTTTTCTCTTATGTATTTTCTACGGTAGAGTTTCTACACCTCATAGATTAAGGTGAGGAGCTCTGCTGTTCTTCGTGAATTAATGCAAGTACTATTGTTTCTCTTTCAATTCACGCTTACTTCTTCTCCAAGATATACTCTCGTACTTAATTCAGTTAAGTCAGAATGAAGGGGTGACCCGTGACAATCACCCACTATCTTCGTTACTCGCTTAACCAAGATCCGCGTGCCTGACAACCACAAGCGGTCTACATGATGTTCAACGTAGTCATTGGACGACAGTTGGAGTATAGTCTCTTGGGTCTCTAATTCACGGATTTGACTTGCCTCTCCTGACAACAGAGCATTCGAATCTGTGAGATTAGAACCTTCGTGGTAGAGGCTAGAACCAATTGGCAGCATTCCTGAGATCCGAAAAGTCTAAACCTTGTTTGTGGTATTCCGAGTAGGATCTGGGACGGGATGACTGTGACGAGCTTCAAACTCACGAATGTTGGGCGCAGTGACAGTGTGCAAAAGGATAGAGAGATCCTATTCCGACACAAGTGTGAACCGACAGATGATTAGCCGTGCGGTAGCTGTGCCTGGTATTTTTCATCCGAGACGAGAGATCTGACAGTTGATTAGCCGTACAAAAACCGTACATGGACCATTTTCACTGAGAGGACGGATGGTAGCCATTGACAACGGTGATCCACCAACATACAGCTTGCCATGGAAGGGAGCACGCATGATTGGATGAAGACAATAGGAAAGCAGAGGTTCAGAAGCAACAAAGCATCTCCAAACGCTTATCTGAAATTCCCACAAATGAATTACATAAGTATCTTTATTTTAATTTACGTTTTATTTATCTTTCAATTATCAAAACTCATAACCAATTGAATCCGTCTGACTAAGATTTACAGAATGACCATAGCTTGCTTTAAGCCGGCAATCTCCGTGGGATCGACCCTTACTCGTGTAAGGTTTTATTACTTGGACGACCCAGTGCACTTGCTGGTTAGTTGTACCGGAGTTGTGAAAAGTGTGATCACAATTTTGTACACCAAGTTTTTGGCGCCGTTGCCGGGGATTGTTCGAGTTTGGACAACTAACGGTTCATCTTGTTGCTTAGATTAGGTAACCTTCTTTCTTGTTTCAACCTTTATTTTCTTTTCAAAAAAGTTTTTAAAAATATTTAAAAAAAAAAAAGAAGTTTTCGAAAAAAATGTTTTTCATAATTTTTAAGAATGAATTATAGAGCTTCATGAGATATGTTGAAGCCTGGCTAGCTGTTAAGCCATGTCTAATCTTTTGGACTGAGGTTTCCACTTTCCATTGTAGAAAGGACATGTCTGTATTTGTTATGCTAAAGCTTGGCTGGCCATTTGGCCATGTCTAATTCTTTTGGACCGAAACTTTAGAATAACATTGCATGAGCGTTTGGATTCTTAAATCTGATATTGTTATTTACAGTGTTTACTAAAGCTTGGCTGGCCATTTGGCCATGTCTAATTCCTTTGGACCGAAGCTTTAGACTAACATTGCATGAATCCTGGAATTCTTATTAAAAATTTTGAATTTCTTTATTTTCTTTTTACAAAATAATTTTGAAAAAAAAAATACAAAAATTTTAATAAAATCATAAAAACCAAAAAAAAATTTGTGTTTCTTGTTTAAGTCTTGCGTCAAATTTTAAGTTTGGTGTCAACTGCATTTTTTTATTTAATTTTTTTAAAATTTTCGAAAATTCATGCATTATGTTCTTAGTGTTCATCTTGACATTCAAAGTGTTCTTACATGCATTATTTGTTTTGATCTTAAATTTTTATGTTTTGTTTCATTTTGTTGTTTTTCCCTCTCCTCATTAAAAATTCAAAAGTAAAAAAAAAATATCTTTTCCTTATTCTTCTCATAACTTTCGAAATTTTGAGTTGACTTGGTCAAAAATTTTTAAAATTTAGTTGTTTCTTGTTAGTCAAGTCAAAAATTTCAATTTAAAAATTTTATCTTTTCAAATCTTTTTCAAAATCAATTCTTTTTTTTTATGATTTTCGAATTTCATTCTTAAAATTTTTCAAAATCTTTTTTATTTTTCTTTTAATATTTTTGAAAATTTTAAAACTAATTTTTCAAAATCTTTTTCTTAATTTTATTTCATATTTTCGAAATCCTTGCTAACAATTAATGTTTTGATTCAAAAAAATTTCAAGTTTGTTACTTTTTTGTTAAGAAAGGTTCAATATTTAAATTCTAGAATCATATCTTTTAGTTTCTTGTTAGTCAAGTCATCAACTTTTTTTTTGTGACAGTCAAGTCATCAACTTTAATTTTAAAAATCAGATAAGGATCTAAAAGGATTTAATTTTAAAAATCAGATCCTTTTAATTTCTTTTTTAATTCTTTTTCAAAATAAATTTCAATAATATCTTTTTAAAATTTTAATTTCAAATTCTTTTTCTAACTTCTTATCTTTTCAAAATTTATTTTCAAATCTTTTTCAACTAACTACTTGACTTGTTTGTTTTAATTTTAAAAAGTTTACTATTTCTTATCTTTTTTCAAAACCACCTAACTACTTTTCCACTTCTAATTTTCGAAAATCACTAACCACTTTTTTAAAATTCTTTTTAATTAACTAATTGTTTTAAATTCTAATTTTATTTTATTTATTTTAATATTTTCGAACACTAACTAAATAATTAAAATAAAAACAAAAATATTTTTTTCTTTTATTTTACTTAAAAAAAATTTCGAATACTCTCTCTCTCATCTCTTTCTATTTATTTTATTTAATTACTAACACTTCTCTCTGTTCGAATTACTCATCTCCTCTCTCTTCTCATTCTTCTATTCTTCTATTCTTATACTCACATAAAGGAATCTCTATACTGTGACATAGAGGATTCCATTACTCTCTTTGTTCTTTTCTTTTTCATATGAGCAGGAACAGGGATAAAGATATTCTTGTTGAAGCTGATCCTGAACCTGAAAGGACTCTGAAGAGGAAGCTAAGAGAAGCTAAAGCACAACACTCAGGAGAGCACCTTACAGCAAATTTTGAAAAAGAGGCAGACATGGCAGTCGAAGGTGACTTTACTGCACCAACTTCCAACTTCTATGGAAGAAGCATCTAAATTCCTGCAATTGGAGCAAACAACTTTGAGCTTAAGCCTCAATTAGTTTCTCTAATGCAGCAGAATTGCAAGTTTCATGGACTTCCATTGGAAGATCCTCATCAGTTCTTAGCTGAATTCTTGCAAATCTGTGACACTGTTAAGACCAATGGGGTTGATCCCGAGGTCTACAGACTTATGCTTTTCCCCTTTGCTATAAGAGACAGAGCTAGGATATGGTTGGACTCACAACCTAGAAAAAACCTGAACTCTTGGGAAAAGTTGGTAAATGCTTTCTTGGCTAAATTCTTTCCACCTCAAAAGATGAGCAAGCTTAGAGTGGAAGTCCAAATCTTCAGACAGAAGGAAGGTGAGTCCCTCTATGAAGCTTGGGAAAGATACAAGCAATTGATCAGAAGGTGTCCTTCTGACATGCTTTCAGAATGGAGCATCTTAGGTATATTCTATGATGGTCTGTCTGAATTGTCCAAGATGTCATTAGACCACTCTACTGGTGGATCTCTTCATCTGAAGAAAACACCTGCAGAAGCCCAGGAACTCATTGAAATGGTTGCAAATAACCAATTCATGTATACTTCTAAAAGAAATCCGGTGAATAATGGGATGACTCAGAAGAAAGGAGTTCTTGAGATTGATACTTTGAATGCCATATTGGCTTAGAATAAAATATTGACTCAACAAGTCAATATGATTTCTCAGAATCTGACTGGAATGCAAGCTGCATCCGGCAGTACTAAAGAAGCTGCCTCTGAAGGAGAAGCTTATGACCCTGAGAATCCTGCAATGGAAGAGGTGAATTACATGGGAGAATCCCATGGAAACACCTATAATCCTTCACGGAGAAATCATCCAAATTTCTCATGGAAGGATCAACAGAAGCCTCAACAAGGCTTCAATAATAATAATGGTGGGAGAAATAGGTTTGGCAATAGCAAGCCTTTTCCATTATCTTCTCAGCAACAGATAGATAATTCTAAGCAGAGCCTCTCTAACTTAGCAACCATAGTCTCTTATCTATCTAAGACCACTCTCAGTTTCATGACTGAAACAAGGTCCTCCATCAGAAATTTGGATGCACAAGTGGGTCAGCTGAGTAAAAGAGTTACTGAAATCCCTCATATTACTCTCCCAAGCAATACAGAAGAGAATCCAAAGAGAGAGTGCAAGGCCATCAATATATCCAAAGTGGCCAAACCTATAGAAGAGGAAGAGGTAGTGATTTACAGTGAGGAAGACCTCAATGGATGTCCACTGACCACTAAGGAGTTCCCTAATGAGGAACCAAAGGAATCTGAGGCTCATACAGAGACCCTAAAGATTCCACTGAACTTACTATTGCCATTCATGAGCTCTGATGAGTATTCTTCCTCTGAAAAGGATGAATATATTGTTGAAGAGCAAGTTGCTCGGTATCTAGGAGCAATCATGAAGCTGTATGCCAAGTTATTTGGTAATGAGACTTGGGAGGATGAACCTCTATTGCTCATCAATGAATTGAATGCCTTGGTTCAGCAATGCCAAGTTATTTGGTAATGAGACTTGGGAGGATGAACCCCCATTGGTCATCAATGAACTGAATACCTTGGTTCAACAAAAATTACCTCAGAAGAAACCGGATCTCGGAAGGTTCTTAATACCTTGTACCATAGCCACATGACCTTTGAGAAGGCTCTGTGTGACCTGAGGTCAGGTATAAACCTCATGCCACTCTCTGTAATGGAGAAACTATGGATCTTTGAGGTACAAGCTGCAAGAATCTCACTAGAGATGGCAGGCAAATCAATGAAACAGGCTTATGGACTTGTAGAGGATGTCTTAGTGAAGGTTGAAGGCCTTTACATCCCTGCTGACTTCATAATCCTAGACACTGGGAAGAATGAGGATGAATGCATCATCCTTGGAAGGCCCTTCCTAGCCACAGCAAGAGCTGTGATTGATGTGGACAGAGGAGAGTTAGTCCTGCAACTGAATGAGGACTACCTTGTGTTTAAGGCTCAAGGATCTTCCTCTGTAACCATGGAGAGGAAGCATGAAAAGCTTCTCTCAATACAGAGTCAAGCAGAGCCCCCACATTCAAACTCTAGGTTTGGTGTTGGGAGGCCACAATCATGCTCTGAGTATCTGTGAAGCTTTGTAAGAGCTCACTGTCAAGCTATTGACATTAAAGAAGCGCTTATTGGGAGGCAACCCAATCTTATTTATCTATGTTAATTACTTTTTCATTTCATTTTCCATTGTTAGTTTATGTTTTCTTTAGGTTGATGATCATGTGGAGTCACAAAAACAGCTGCAGAATTAAAGCGGAATCAAAAACAGCATCAAAAATAGCACACCCTGGAGGACAGGCTTACTGGCGTTTAAACGCCAGTAAGGATAGCAGAATGGGCGTTTAACGCCCAGTCTGGCAGCATTCTGGGCATTAAACGCCAGAATTGGCAGACAGATTGGCGTTTAACGCCGGAAAAGGGTGTCTGGCTGGCGTTAAATGCCAGAAAGGGGCATCAGCCTGGCATTTAATGCCAGGAAAGGCAGCAGACTGGCGTTTAAATCCCAGAAAGGGCTGTCCATGGGAGTTTAAATGCCAGAAAGGTGCAGGGATCAGAATTCCTTGACACCTTAGGATCTGTGGACCCACAGGATCTGCACCTACCCCAACTCTTTTTCTCTCCTTTTCACACCTTTCCATAACACTCTTCCCCAAAATAACCTCCACCAATCACCTCCATTTCTCCTCCATCTCTTCTTCCTCTAATCTTTTCTTTCTTCTTTTGCTCGAGGACGAGCAAACCTTTTAAGTTTGGTGTGGAAAAAAGTTCTACTTTTTATTTTTCCATAACCATTAATGGCACCTAAGGCCGGAGAAACCTCTAGGAAGAGGAAAGGGAAGGCAGTTGCTTCCAACTCCGAGTCATGGGAGATGGAGAGATTTATCTCAAAAGCCCATCACTAGAAAGAGGATGGAGCAAACAAGAGAGCCCTCTCATGGACCTCAACAAGAGCATGAGGAAGTCCCTCATCAAGAAATCCCTGAGATGCCTTAAGGGATGCATTTCCCTCCACACAACTATTGGGAGCAACTCAACACCTCTTTAGGAGAATTGAGTTCCAACATGCAGCAACTAAGAATGGAGCACCAAGAGCACTCCATCATCCTCCATGAAATCAGAGAGGACCAAAAGGCCATGAGAGAGGAGCAACAAAGGCAAGGAAGAGATATAGAGGAGCTCAAGAACTCCATTGGTTCTTCAAGAGGAAGAAGAAGCCACCATCACTAAGGTGGACCCGTTCTTTAATCTCCTTGTGTATTTTCTTTTCTGTTTTCGGTTTTTATGCTTTATGTTTTGACTATGTTTGTGTCTTCATTACATGATCATTAGTGTTTAGTGTCTATGTCTTAAAGCTATGAATGTTCCATGAATCTTTCACCTTTCTTAAATGAAAAATGTTTTCTAAAAAAGAAAAAGAAGTACATGAATTTCGAATTCTATCTTGAAAATAGTTTAATTATTTTGATGTGGTGGCAATACTTTTTATTTTCTGAATGAATGCTTGAACAGTGCATATTTTTTATAGTGAAGTTTATGAATGTTAAAAATGTTGGCTCTTGAAAGAATAATGAAAAAAAAGAAATGTTATTGATAATCTGAAAAATCATAAAATTGATTCTTGAAGCAAGAGAAAGCAGTGAAAAACACAAAGCTTGCGAAAAATAAAGAAAAAGAAAAAGCAAGCAGAAAAAGCCAATAGCTCTTTAAACCAAAAGGCAAGAGCAAAAAGCCAATAACCCTTTAAACTAAAAGGCAATGGTAAAAAGGATCCAAGGCTTTAAGCATTAATGGATAGGAGGGCCCAAAGGAATAAAATCCTGGCCTAAGCGGCTAAATCAAGCTGTCCCTAACCATGTGCTTGTGTCATGAAGGTCCAAGTGAAAAGCTTGAGACTGAGTGGTAAAAGTCGTGATTCAAAGCAAAAAGAGTGTGCTTAAGAACTCTGAGCACCTCTAACTGGGGACTCTAGCAAAGCTGAGTCACAATCTGAAAAGGTTCACCCAGTTATGTGTCCGTGGCATTTATGTATCCGGTGGTAATACTGGAAAACAAAATGATTAGGGTCACGGCGAAGACTCATAAAGTAGCTGTATTCAAGAATCAACATACTAAACTAGGATAATCAATAACACTATCTGAATTTTGAGTTCCTATGGATGCCAATCATTCTGAACTTCAAAGGATAAAGTGAGATGCCAAAACTGTTCAGAAGCAAAAAGCTACTAGTCCCGCTCATCTAATTGGAACTAAGCTTCATTGATATTTTGAAATTTATTGTATTTTCTCTTTTTTTTATCCTATTTTGTTTTTAGTTGCTTGGGGACAAGCAACAATTTAAGTTTGGTGTTGTGATGAGTGGATAATTTATACGCTTTTTGGTATTATTTTTAGGTAGTTTTTAGTATGTTTAGTTATTTTTTATTATATTTTTATTAGTTTTATGCAAAAATCACATTTCTGGACTTTACTATGAGTTTGTGTATTTTTTTGTAATTTCAGGTATTTTCTGGCTGAAATTGAGAGTCCTGAGCAAAAATCTGACTTAGAGGCTGAGAAAGGACTGCAGATGCTGTTAGATTCTGACCTCCCTGCACTCAAATGTGTTTTTCTGAAGTTACAGAAGTCCAATTGGTGCGTTTTCAATTGGGCTGGAAAGCTAACATCTTGGACTTTCCAACAATGTATAATAGTCCATACTTTGCTCGAGATTTGATGGCCCAAACTGGCGTTAAACGCCAGCTAGAGACCCTTTTTTGGCGTAAAACGCCGGAACTGGCACCAAAACTGGAGTTAAACGCCCAAACTGGCATCCAAGCTGGCGTTTAACTCTAGAAAAGGCCTATTCACGTGTAAAGCTCAATGCTCAACCCAAGCACACACCAAGTGGGCCCTGAAAGTGGATTTCTGCACTATCTGCACTTAGTTACTTATTTTCTGTAATCCTTAGTAACTAGTTTAGTATAAATAGCACTTTTTACTATTGTATTTGGGAGATTATGCCATTTTTTTACATTTGGGAGGCTGGCCATTCGGCCATGCCTAGACCTTTTTCTCTTATGTATTTTCTACGATGGAGTTTCTACACCTCATAGATTAAGGTGAGGAGCTCTGCATTTCTTTACTTGTGTCTGCTTACTTGCATATGTGACTGTTATACTGTTACATACTTGTGATTACATCTATTTGTATGATTGATTACTGTTGTGACCTTATAAACAATTAGACTTAGGTTGCGAATCCCATTAGGTTTTTCGTATAGTACCCTACTGGAAATCTTAAGTTCTCACCCCTTTTTCCTATGTCGGCAAATGGGGACCAGCCTGATCTTCTTTGAGTACCCAGCGTACGGCAGATACGTGGACACCGTGACGGGGAGCGCGGTGTTTTGGGGTAGTCCACGTACACGCACCTACTATCTTCCAACCGTTCTTTCTCTCACCCTCTGCTCAGCCAGGAGTTTGACCCTGACATGCCTTATGATACACTGCTATCCGAGCTTCACCCCGGCAGAGGCCGGTATCCTTTTCTGCCCTACCCTCTGAACATGGCAGAGCTAATACCGGAGTCTCCGATCATTGACATACCCGAGTATCCACCATGGTTTAACCCCAAAGAGGATCAAGTATTTCTTGACGTACCTATGCCCAATGCTCCACCACCACCCCCTGTAGCCGAGCCAGGATTCGACAGGCCAAGGGTTCCTGAAAGCTCTGGTTCTGCACCTTCAACCGAGTTTAGCTCAGAGGCATGGATTGACTAGATGATGGATCTGTACTCTAGCTCTTTTAAGACCGGGGAAGAGGACTCCACAGAGGATGCGAGCAGCAGCAATATCAACGGCGCGTGAGAGTGATTTCCTCACTTCAGCATATTGTGACAGCAGTTTCTGTAGATCCATTATCAGCAGCAGCAGCAGTAGTAGTTGTAGTAATGGTAGTAGTCTTAATAATAGTGGTCCTTGTCCTCGCTCTTAAATAGTCTGTTTAGAGGGCTAGCTTTTTTTATTTATTTAATAATGTAGATCGGGTCCTAGTCTAGGGTGGCTCTTGTGAGTCAGGACCTGTAAGCATTAAAGATGGAGTATGTACATAATATAGTAAGTAATTAAGTATGAACTTGTATTTTGTGATGAATTAAGCCTCCAGGCGTTTCATGTATGATATGAGTATGCTATGCTATGCTTTTCTGTTTCTTGTATTAACTGCTTAATTTACAATTATTCTATTATACGCAACTAGATACACGATTCTCGACTAGCGCTACAGGCTCATATGTATACACTTAATATATAGTCTAAAGTATCTAAAGTCAGCTAAATAGTAGCGCCTGGCTGCTAGCCTTGGTCATGACACGCTAGAAGTTGGGTCGTTACATGTCTTATTTCTCAAATTCTTGTTGGTTTTGTAGTTGTTCTTCCTTTCAATTCTTTTTGGATTTTTGGTGTTGTAGACTGTTGGTAAGAGATGGTGCGGCTTTTTTAAATGGGCAGATGTTGAAGAAGAAGCAGCCATAGTTGGCAGAAATGAAATTTTAGTTAGTGAAGACCATTGAAAACTTTTTCTGGGATGGAAAATTAGTGCAGTTGAAGCTGAAATTAGAATCTTAAAAATATGGAATATTATGTTGTCTGTGTTTGTTATTATTTTTGGATTTGTGATTGTAGCTTATGAATTAGGTGTGATGAAATATATGTAACTGTGATATCAATTATATGAATAAAACATTGTTATGTATGTAATGACAAAATAGAAATGGAATTTTATGTTCTCTCGGGTAATGAGGTATCTTGTGAAAGTTCTTTAAAATTGAGATTATATGAAAGATGAGGTATAAAATTTGACCAAATAAGTTATTAAAAAATAAAAGATAGTCATTCATTTAATAATTAATAGTCATTAATCATTGTCAATATCACAACATTAGCAATAGCAGTATCTGTAACATACTTTAAAAATCCTAGATAACATAATTTCAAAAAACCCTAAACAAAAATAGATTACCCTACATAACAGAGTATCAAAATAGCAAAAGAGCATAGTTTGATCAAATGCTCTCTACAAAATATGTCCTACACAACTGATAGGCAATATTGCAAATCATTTTCTATTTTGTTGTTGATGGTTTGAATCCAGGAGTCGGGACAAATTTCATGAACTCTGCCAAGCGTGTAGCTGTTCCAGAACTTGCTCCTTACATTGGGGCTTAGTTCCAATATATTGAATAAGTTAATCAATCAAAAGTGTTTTGACAACCATTAAAAAAAAGAAGTTTTAAAACTTGCATTTTAGAGTTGACTATTTTATTAAAAGTATCTAATTTAAATTCAATCTATCTCATACAATCCTTAATCATTCCAACACAAATTAATTCTACCAACACAATTTACAATTTGCTGCCAATAGAACTTAAAATACAAAGTTGAACATTGATACAAATTTATCTTATACAACAGATCCATATACCAAGGTAAGAATATTGAAATGAATAAAGTAAGAGGGGATAAGTTATGAAAGCAAACTCAATTTCAGCATAACAAAATAATACGATTCTCATAAAAGAAACATTAAAGAAAAGCATATTGCAAAACATGAAATTTTTATTATTTTAACAAATTAAATAGAAACAAGTGGTAAGAAAGTATCACCCTATAAGCTGAACCCTAGTAATAATTAACCTTTCATTTTTTCTAGTATATATTAACTTTTTATATTTAGTAGCAAATTAAACAATAAAAGCATAAAGGAGAAATATATCAACACAAGCAGAAACTAAATCAACGAATCTAAATATCAAAAGAAAAAAAATCAATGAATATGATACAATTATGTGCAATCAACACACAGCAAAGCAAAGAAAGTAGTGTAAAGTCAACAGCAAACTCATTTTGATCCCACTACAAACACCAAAATACAATATTAAAATACAAATTAAAATCATGCTTTGACATAAACACAAGCAAAACCAAGATCTTAGCTAAATCATGAGTTTCTTCTAAAATGAATCCATAATAACCAAAAAAAACCAAAATCAATCATAATCATCAAAAAGAAGAAAAAGAAGAACATCAATTACATAGAAATAATACCAAACTTCAGAAATTTGTTCTCCATTTTTTTCATTCTCCTTACCAATAATATTTTTATGACTACTAAATGTATCAATTAGAAATCTATAACAAACAATCCACATATTTTTCCACCTTAAATTATCAGAAAATTTAACAATGTCACTGTATATCAAGTAGTATAAAAAATCAGCTTTAAAGAATAATAGGCTTTCTTGTTTTGTTATTACCAAGTATTAGAAAATTGATAAGCACTGAACCAAATAGGAAGATAAAATATATGTACAGTATAGTATACTATTAGAGAACATGAAAGAATAAGATTGTCCTTTTAAATTAATCAAGGAGTAATACAATTTTTCTAATAATAGTTGCTCTAGTAAATAAATATATGTAATTTCAACTGAAAAATAATAGACAGATAATTAAATTAAAATGGGATATGAAAGAGTAAGATTGTCATTTTAAAATGGAATATGAAGAATCAATGACTGTTCAAACGGACAAAGAATTGAAAGATTCAGTTGATCACAACCACATACATGCAAAAAAATTAAACCCTAGCATACAAGAATTCTACCATCATCAACAACCATAGTCAATCACAGTCTTCTAAAGTTTTACTGATGAAGTAAAGTGAAAAAAATGAAGAATAACCCACAACTAACATTTGGCAAAAAATAGAGCATCGTATGTTGAGAGCAACGATTTTGTTACTAACCTATTTTTGAAGAGATGGTGATTCCCAAGTAATTAGTCTTCACAATGGGGGGCAAAATAAGTAAGAAAAGCTTCAAACCTCAGTTACAGTGACAACCATGGTTCTTCTTTGAAGGTACATATACGAGAGGAAGAGGAGGAAGAAGAAGAAGGGTCAATTGGGATTTCACTTTTCAAGTGGTTAATGTTTGGTGTTTTGGTTTAACCCCTCTCATGTCACACAACATCGTTTCTAAGTATTTTTGGTGCCAAGAGTTAAATGACATCGTTTTGACAATGACATGTGTCATTTAAAATTGTTAGGTCAGCTTTCCGGTGATGAAAAACGACTGAAGGGCCAAATTAAGGCACGGGTCAAAATTTCAGGGTATAATTAGAGTCAATTGAAATCTTGAGGGCTAATTGAGTCGGGGTCAAATTTCAGAGTCCATTTTGAGTATTAACTCGTGATATTCAATGATATTTTAGTGGTATTGTGTTTTATCCTACTATGAATTTGTTTCAATTTTTTGAAAAGAACAAAATGTCATCAATGTTTTGTGAGTGGATGATAATTTTTTAATAAAAATAATAAAATGGCATTGACGGATTGTATTAAAATTAGTTTTTTAAATTTTACTATGTACAAAAATTAGTTTTTTAAATTTTACTATGTACAAAACGTCAGCGACATATTGTGTGTTTATTATTTTTTTAATTGATGTAAAGGAAAACGTCAGTGATGTTTTGCTTGAAGGCATGTTTTTAAAATATTTTCCGATTAAAACGTTGTTGACGTATTGTAGAAAAAGTAAAAACGTGAATGACGGTTTGTGAAAATATTAGCGATATTTTGTGCTAGGAAGAATAAAAAATATAAACTTAACTGTAAAAGAAGTGTTGGGTTGTGCTAAAACACAAAAATGGAGTATGAGAGCTTTGTTCTACATAGAAATGGAGTAATGAGAGCTTTGTTCTAATGAATGTTCTCAATTTGAGAGAGTGAAAAAAGTTCATGAGTGAGTGTGATGAGTGTATAAAATGAAGGGTTATATTAGTTTAAAAATATACTACAATGGTCAGATTTTATCCCATGCACATGAAGGCGTGAACTTTTTATGTGAGAATCCATGTGTTATTATTGTTTCTCTTTCAATAACATATAAAGGACTTAAGAGTATACTTTCTCAAAGTGTAGATTATCAAGTGCAAAAGAGAGTCATAAACATTTTGTACAGACAGCCTGTACTAGTATTTGGTAGTTTCGGCCAATTTCAAATAATGCATGTGACTGATGAAGCTATTATGTAAAGAATTTTTTTTACCTATCATCAAATTAGAACACATGCCTCACTTATCGAGTTGTATGTTGAGTTCGAGGAAATCGATGATGTTGATTTTCCAGAACCCAACATAAATTGGGTGGGTTATAATACTAAAAGCGATGAAGAGTTTGAATGTAATTATGAAGTTGTTGGTCCAACTAAAGATGTAGAGGAAGATGAGATAATGGTTGAAGGAGATGCTGCTGATGTTATAAATGCACTACCTGGACAACATTCATCTGGAGAGCCATTTTTTATGCATATTTTAAATCTTGATGCCATAGATGCACTAGAATCTTCTGAATTCATCAATACAGGTAATTTTGTGATATTATTATTATTATTATTATTATTATTAT
>NC_029792.2:115297795-115299208 GCF_000816755.2 Arachis ipaensis
TTTTCTTTATTTTTATATTGCATTGATATTTATTGTTATTTTTGTTATGATTATTATTATTATTATTAATAGAATATTATTTAGATTTATTTTTATTTTATTATTGGTGTAGCCCCAGCTGTTGTAGCTGACGATAAATTTGTCGTTGGAGAGTTTAACTCTAGAGAGATTGTTATTGCATCAGTTAGAGAGTATACCATCCGAAGAGGAGTTGATTACAGGGTATATGAATCAGAACCAACAACATTCTATGCTAAATGTGTACAGTACACGAAACAAGCTGTGATTGGCTTATCAGAGTTAGTCTTATAAACACAGTGTTGTTGGGTGATAAGGAAGTATAATGGTAGTTATACGTGCACCAGAAATACCATCTCTCAAGATCATGTTAAACTGGACTCTAATACAATTGGAGAAGCGATAAAGCCATTAGTTGAAGCTGACCCGTCCATAAAGGTGAAATCTTTCATTGTTGAAGTGTAATCGAAGTTCAAATGCACGATAAGTTATCGCAAAGCATGGTTGGCCAAGTAAAAGACAGTTGAGAAAATATTTGGTGGGTAGGAATCATCATATGAAGCTTTTCCCACATGATTTGAAGCAATGGTTGCAAAAGAACTATCAGCAGTTGTTGAGTATGAAACTGCATATGGCTACCGAGGGGATGAGTTAGTTGAAGATCTTCGGATTGTGACACGAGTCTTCTGTGCTTTCTACCCGTGCATCAAAGCATTCAAAAGTTGCAAGCTAGTGGTCCAAGTTAACGGCACACATTTATATGGGAAGTATAAAGAAGCTCTCTTAGTTGCAGTATCACAAGATGACAATGGGAATATCGTGCCTCTTGTATTTGTCCTAGTCGAAAGTGAGACTGCCGATACCCGGCACTTTTTTCTTAGCCATTTGCGAACACATGTGGTTAATCGGGATTGTGTTGCCCTTATCTCTGATCGACACGAGTCAATTATCTCAGCTGTAGGTCGTAGTAATGGAGCATGGGAATATCCGAGAGCTATTCACATGTTTTACATCTGACACATAACATCCAACTTTCTGAGGAGTTTCAAGGCGCCACTCATGCAGAAGCTAATTGTCAACATAGGCTATTCTAGAACAATGCGTGAATTCAATACGTGTTACCAGAGATTGTGTGAGTAGGGGGAGGCTTACAAGCAGTGGCTGGACCGGAACCCTTGATAGTAGTATGCCTTGGCATATGATGGTGGACATCGCTAGGGCCATATGACCACCAACCTAGTAGAGTGCATTAATGGAGTATTGAAAGGGGCACACAATGTAAGATCCCGGATTTTTGAAAATTAAATAGTAAGTTATTTATCATTTATATTTGTTCATAATTTATTTAAAGAAAATTATTTTTCCAAAAGTAATTAAATTAAATTTTATGATACT
>NC_029792.2:115299364-115311282 GCF_000816755.2 Arachis ipaensis
AAATTATTTATTTATCTCTAATTTTAAATTAGCGTACTTAATTAAAAATAATTTGTAAGTTGAAAAATAAATAGTATTCTTAAAGTTAATTATATTGGATTAAATTTAGTTTTAAATTAATACTCCACCCAAACTCTAATTCCCAAATCAAACCCAAACCCTAATTTACAAACAAAACACTAACCCTAACAACCCCTACCCTCAACAGCCGCCACACACATACATATCCCCCACCCCTCACCAACAGACACACACACACACGCAAAAGAAAGAAACGAAAGAAAGAGAGAAAGAGAAGCGGAAAGGGAGAAGAGGAAGAAAAGTGATGCCGAGGGGGAGGGTCTGCTACCGCTACCATCCAGCTCGGCGTCGTGCCGTGCTGCCATGCTCCACGTCGTTGAGGCAGCCAAGTTGCCGTCAATGTCAACCCGAGAGAGAAAGGAAGTCCGCGAGTTGAAGGAAGCTATGCCGCTACTGTTAGTGCTTCGCCCTGCCGCCGTTATGGTCGCCGAAAGGAAGGAAGACACGGGAGGAAGAGAGGACGTGGTTAGTCTTGTCAACGTCAAATCTGTCGCCGCCATGCTTTCCCCTACCGCTGATCCGTCTTTGCCGATGGAGACCCCATCGCCAAGCTGTTGCGCCGCCGCTGCCGCCATTGGGTTTGCTAGGAAGAGGAGCTCGAACGGGAGTGAGAGAATAGGGAGGTTGCCACTGCAGGTGTCGCTACCGAAGGAGGAAGAAGCCTCACCACTGTTCTGGCTGCCGAAAACAGTGCCGTGGTCACCTGGAAACACTGACAGAGTCAGTCATTGGAGCTGCGGTTATTCTGTTTCTTGGTTCTTCTCTGAGTTTAGTAAGTTGCCCTTATCCCGAAACCCTTACCGTTGTTATTATGTTTTAAGTTATTGAGTTTTACGTGATGTTAATATCTCAAGGTTGAGTTTCTGTTCTAGCATGCTATGTTTGATGAACTATTGCTACTGCGAGGATAGACTAAATTGAGGCTGCTGTTGCAAATTAAGGGTTTTAAAGGAATTTTGTCGTATGGTTAAGTTGCGATCAAGGTAGAGGCGATTTCTTAAACTCAATTTACTATCAAGAATTGTTACAAGTCGATATTAATATGAAAAATATTTTTATGATTTCGTGAGTTTTATAGATTGAACTAAACTGTTTTGGATAAAGGTGAATATTTTCTGATTGATTTGGTTGAGTTGGTGATTGTTGGATTGGTTTCTAGATTGTGATAAAACGATTAACGAGTGTTTGAACGTGTTTTGATAATTATGGTTGAATTATTATGATTGATGGGATTGGTTGCTTGAACTCTGGATTTTTTGTTGATTTCCTCGAGATGAGTTGTTCTTGTAAAAATGGTTTATTGGAAATCTAATTCGTATGTTTTATTGGAAAAATGATTTGATATTGGAATCAATTTTATTATCGAAAATGATTTGATATTTGGAAGTTTGAATTTTGTTTGGTTGAGAAATGGTTTGATTGAGACTCAAGAAGAGTGGCAAAGTCTAAGTTTTAGGGCAAGTGCTGCCAAAATTTTTATAAAACTCTAAGACTTTGTTTGAAGGATTTATTTAAAAGAAAATTTGATTTAAGAATCATATTATTTGATTTTGATTTATTACAGAAAGATGATTTTAGGTCTTTGGAAAATTATTGAACTTGAAAATGAAGTTGAAAGTGAGCTTTATGCAATTATTTCAAATCTGAGAGTTATGTATTTGGGATTTTTAAACGAAAATAAAGAATGGATTGATGGAGTCGATTTGAGATATTTGTTTTGGTGAAAAGGAGTTTTATGAAAGAGAAATGGATTTGAATTGTTTTCAATGAGAGATTTTGATATTTGAAACACCTGGTCAGTATGCAAGGGTTGTGGTTTGTCTCACTTGGTTCAGGTTAGTATTTAAGATGCCTGGATAGTACGCAAGGGTTGTGGCTTAGTTGCACTTGCTCTGGGTCAAGATTTTAAAAGATTGTGGTTTTGAATGTGAGCTTTGACCTGGCAAGGATCGTGGTGGTGTACCACTTGTCCAGTGTCGCAATGGACGTGGGGATCGTAGTTGTTCACCACCCACGAGTTGTGAAAGTGTTTGTGGGGATCATTGTTATTTACCGTCCACGGGTGTGCGCTTTCCAATTGAAAATGTTGCAAGGATCGTGGTGGTGTACCGCTCACAATGGTGGGGATCGTGGTAGTGTACCGCTCACCATGTAGGGATCGTGGTGGTGTACTGTCTACCGGTTTTCAAGAGAAGGATATCCGGGTTAGCTACCGAATGTGTCGGGTTCTGGCAAAGCAACTGATATGTGAGCTCATGGCCAGTAGGACAGACATGCATCATACTGCATTTGTTTGTTATTGTTTATGTATGCTTAATTATTTTGGTTTGCCTATCTGATAAATTCTATTAACTGGTAACTATGATATTTGATGTAACTGTTCTTTAAATGTGTTTGCCTTGTATTTATTTGTGATTGTGATTGATTTCTATTTTGAGTATTTGGTGGTGGATTGATAATAGCGGTGATGGTGATTTGATTTGATTTGATTTGGGTTGGAGGCCGTGATTGGTTGGATCAGTGGTAAGCGGTGAAATGTATGGAATATTATTTTGCGTGAAATTTTGTTATAAGAAAAATGAGTTTTAGGTTTGGATAATGAACTGATGATCATTGCGATTGAAAATAGTTTTATTTAAAATATCTTCTTACGACAATTCTTGAAAATCCTCTACTGAGAACCAGCGAGGACGATATTCTCACCCCCTACAGAGTTCTCTTTTTAGGACAAACGAGAAAGCTTGCGGAGTTTTCGTTAAGTTCTCATATATGTTGTTTCTATTGTATACAAATGTTATAGATTTTCCTCACCTTTATTATTATATTCTTGTAAGAGGGATATGAGTCGTAATTGTAATGACATATGTATATAATATTTGTAAGTTGCTTGAGTAAGAAGTTTTGTATATATGTATAAGCTTGTCTATCTTCGAGAAAAAGTATTTCCATTTTTTTTAAGAAAATGGCAATACAATTTCAAGTCAAAGGCTCCTCTTTTGTTATTAAATAGATGAAGTCGTCGTAATACTTCTCGCTATCAGAGTGACGCAGTCGGAAGCATGACATTTTGATAGTAAGGGTGTTACACGCAATCTTCCGCTCACAGGCCTTGGCTAGATGCGTTGTTCACAAGGAAGAGAGATGAATCTGAGGCTTGTATAAGTGCAGGACAACTATTCTCTGAATATACAACTCAAAAAATTTTGTCAAATCAACACTCAGCGAGGAACATCCAAGTTAACTTATTTGATAGGCAGAACGAGGTCTTTGATGTAAGACTTCGGATTTTTAAAAATTAAATAATTAATTATTTATGAGCTAATATATTATATTAAGATATAATTTTTAAGAAAATTATTTTTAACAAAAATAATTAAATAAAATTTTATAATTATTAAAGTTTAATTTAATTATTATTTATTCTATTAAATTTGAATTATATATCAAAAAAATAATTTAATAAAATAAAATAAAATTGATTATTATTATTATTATATATTTTTTCCTTGGCCAAAGCCTTAAGGGAATTAAGGAAGAAAACCTAATCTTTCTTACACTCTTAGAACCGAACCTTTGAAGAAAAGAAAAGAATGGAAGTAACCGAGAGTGAGGATGACCAAAAACCATGGAGCTTTAACTCTTCCGACCTCGATTTCTTGAGATCCGTAACTTCAATAAAAAATCTAATCCGGTAAAAATGTTCGTATCTTCCTCTTCTACACATTGGCATCATTTTTGTTCGGTGGAAGCTAACGGTGACGTAACTCCCCCTTTCCCTTGAGTTCGCCCAATTGGAGTTCTATGAGACACAGACAATTTCTGACGTTCTTCTATTTGACAGATCGGTCAAAAAGTTTCTTCGGAGCTTCTATTATTTTGATTTTGTACAGAGGTAGGGTTTGGTAACTTTATAATAATTAAATGTGAAATTGATAAGTGAATGTTGATTTGGTTGATTATTGTTTTAGCTTCAATGAGTTTATGTTGAATTATTGTTGTTGCTTGTGATTTGTTGGTTTGGCTATGAGGAACAGCTCAGCTGTCGTTGTTTTAATGGTTTTGGGACTTTTGTAATGTGGTATTTTGAGAAAATTGATGAGATTTAGTGATTGGAAGATTAAAACAAAAGTTGAGAAAAATAGATAACCGAAAAACTCAAAAACGATCTTAAAATACAAGTAATATCTTGAAAGGAAAGGGTTAAGGGTTTCGGTTTTAGTATAAGAGAAAGATTAATATTTAAACTTTATTTTTGAAGGATAACATTGTATTTGTAAATAAAAATTGAGGTACAATTTGTAATTATATAAATTTATGGGTATTTTGGGTAATAAATAAAGTACGGGAGTAAAAATGGGTATTTTATAAAAGTTCAGGGTTGTTTTTATAAATATGAAAATAAGTGCGGGTTCCAAATATAATTTGATAAAATATTAAGGTTAAAAATAGAATATTAAAAAGTTCGTGATTTAGAAAATAATTAATAAAAGTTTAAAAATAAGATTTTATAAACTAGGTTTTAAGAAAATATATATTATTTATTTACCATTTAAATTATCTTATTTAAATTATTGTTATCATTTTATTAAGAATATTTAAGTTAGAGAGAGCAAATAGAAGAACTCTTAAAAGTTTTAGAGGACGCAGTAGATTTAAGAACTGTATGATTCTTTTTTATAAGATATTAGGAAAAGGCGAAGGAATAATGTGAAGTTGAATTATAATAAAGAATTAAAATATTAAAGAAAAGAAGAGAGAAAGAAAAGACGTAAGAAAATAAAAGAGAAAGATGAGAAAGAAAAGAAAAGAAAAAGAACAAGAAGAAAAGGATATATTAAGTAGAAGGAATCTCTGCCACAGGAGAGCAGATAAAAAAGAAAGTATTAATTAAAGGAATCTCTGCCACAGGAGAGCAGAGAACAAAGATTAAAAGAATTTGATGAACGTCTGCCACAATAGAGTATATAAAAAAGAAGGTAGTAGAGTAGAGAGCAAAGATTCAAAAGAAATTGAGTGTTGTTTGGGCCTTAGTGCCAAGTATCTAGTGAGGACAGCGATGCGTAATGCTCACTTGATACTATAGGGATGGTTCAGTGAGGACGGTGATGCATAATGCTCACTGGAGACCGAAAGGAAGTTTCCCCCATGAGGAGGGCGATGCGTAACACTCATGGAGGGGACGTTGGCTGAGATAATGACGACGATACGAAACGCTTATCTCAGTACCAGTGTCGGAAATCGGACAAAAAAATGACACATGAGCTCATGGCCTATATAGGACTAGACATGCATCATACTTGTTTGCACATACTTCTCTGTGATATGTGTTTTTTGAGATTGTGTGTGTGTGTGTGCTCTTGACTTGTGATTTTCTCTGTATCTCTGGTTTGTTAAAGTTGTCTGTATTATGAGGTTTGTTCTATTGACCAACTGTTGAAGATTGTAAGTGGGCTATTGTGAAATTCATGTGTAACAAATAGTAAAAATGAATATAACTGTACACCTTGACCCTACTAAGAACTCCCTAGTTCTTACCCTCTATTTCCACCCATTTCAGCTACAGGTGCAAAGGTTTAGTGTGGAGCTACAGGAGCATAGAAGATTATGTTTACGAGTTGAGTTGTTAGAATTCAGTTTTCCCTCATCATTCATTCTTTTTGTTTTTAGAGGGGTAGGACTTATAATTGAGGTTCTTTGAATAAGTCTATGTATATAAAGCTATGTGAATATATATACTTTTGTGATTAAGTGAGTTAAAATAAAGTCTGCTTTCATTTTCTTAATTAAAGTTTCGGTTCGTATTCGTGAAGGCTCAATATTAAATCAAGATAGTATATAATCTAAAGGTTTTGAGGTAAGTAACGCTTGAGCTTTTGGTACGATCATGAGGTGCTAAAAGTTAGGGTGTTACATTATGGTATCAGAGCAATCCGTTCCTTTTAGAGCCTTGGGAATGGACTGACTATGCTTCACTGCATACTCTGAGTGTCTGTCATGCAATAGGACTTGTCCTAATGATAAGATTTTGAGTTTCACGTGCATGATTGTCTATTGATTAATGTTGTTAGTCGACCGTTGCATTCCTCATGGTATTATGTCCGGCCAACTTAATACTGATGATTTGTGTATTCGGGAACACTAATGGATTATCATAGATGAGATAGAAATAATAAGTTCTGCGAATTACGAGGTTTGGAAACGTTAGAAGTTATGTTTTAAGGATTCATTTCGACGTATACTCTTTATTCCTTCCTTAAAAAATGTGATTTGAATACATCTTTCAACCACACCTTATCGTTCATGCATATCTTTGCTTGATTGTGATCCAATCTGTTCACTTGAATTTTTTTGAGTGTTCATATCTTCCTCCTCTACATGTTGGCATCATTTTTGTTCGGTGGAAGATGACGGTGACATAGCTCCCCTTTCCCTTGAGTTCGGCCAATTAGAGTTCTATGAGGCACATTCAATTTCTGATGTTTTTCTCTTCGACAGATCGGTCAGAAAGTTTCTCCGGAGCTTCCGTTGTTTTGATTTTGTACGGAGGTAGGGTTTGGTAATTTTATAATAATTAAATGTGAATTTGATAAGTGAATGTTGATTTGGTTGATTATTGTTTGAGTTTGAATGAGTTTATGTTGAATTATTGTTGTTGCTTATGATTTGTTAGTTCGGCTATGAGGAACAGCTCAGTTGTGGTTGTTTTAATAGTTTTGGAACTGTTGTGATGTGGTATTTTGAGGAAATTGATGAGATTCAGTAATTAGATGATTAAATTAAAAGCTGAGAAAAATTAGTAACCAAAAAACTCGAAAACGAATTAAAATACAAGTAATATTTTGAAAGGAAAGGGCTAAGGGTTTCGGTTTTGGTATAAGAGGAAGATTAATATTTAAACTTTATTTTTGAAGGGTAACATTGTATTTGTAAATAAAAATCGAGGTACAATTTGTAATTACATAAGTTTTCGAGTATTTTGGGTAATAAATAAAGTACGGGAGTAAAAATGGATATTTTATAAAAGTTCAGGGTTGTTTTTATAAATATGAAAATAAGTGAGGGTTCCAAATATAATTTGATAAAATATTACGATTAAAAATAGAATATTAAAAAGTTCGTGATTTAGAAAGTAATTAATAAAAGTTTAAAAATAAGATTTTATAAACTAAGTTTTAAAAGAAGATTATAAATATTATTTTAAATACTTCTTTAAAATTACTCATTTATATTAAAATAAATTATTTTATATTATTGTTATCATTTTATTAAGAATATTTAAGTTAGAGAAGAGCAAATAGGAAAACTCTTAAAAGCTTCAGAGGATGCAGTTGATTTAAGAATTGTATGATTCTTTTTTATAAGATATTAGGAAAAAACGAGGGAATAATGTGAAGTTGAATTATGATAAAGAATTAAAATATTGAAGAAAAGAAGAGAGAAAGAAAAGAAGTAAGAAAATAAAAGAGAAATATGAGAAAGAAAAGAAAAGAAAAAGAACAAGAAGAAAAGGATATATTAAGTAAAAGGAATCTCTGCCACAGGAGAGCAGAGAACAAAGATTAAAAGAATTTGATGAATGTCTGCCACAGTAGAGCAGATAAAAAAGAAAGTATTAATTAAAAGAATCCCTGCCACATGAGAGTAGAGAACAAAGATTAAAAGAGTTTGATAAACGTCTACCACAATAGAACAGATAGAAAAGAAGGTATTAATTAAAGGGATCTCTGTCGCAGTAGAATAGAGAGCAAAGATTGAAAAAAATTTGAGTGCTGTTTGGGCCTTAGTGCCAAGTATCTAGTGAGGACGACGATGTGTAACGCTCACTTGATACTATAGAGATGGCTTAGTGAGGACAGCGATGCGTAACACTCACTAGAGACCGAAAGGAAGGTTACCGCATGAGGACGGTGATGCGTAATGCTCATGGAAGGGACGTTGGCTGAGATAATGACGGCGATACGAAACGCTTATCTCAGGACCAGTGTCGGGAATCGGGCAACAAACCGACACATGAGCTCATGGCCTGTATAGGACTAGACATGCATCATACTTGTTTGCACATACTTCTCTGTGATATGTGTTTTCTGAGATTGTATGTGTGTATGTGTGCTTCTTGACTTGTGATTTTCTCTGTATCTCTGGTTTGTTAAAGTTGTCTATATTATGAGGTTTGTTGCTATTGACCAACTGTTGAAGATTGTAAGTAGGCTATTGTGAAATTCCTGTGTAACAAATAGTAAAAATGAATATAACTGTACACCTCGACCCTACTAAGAACTCCCCAGTTCTTACCCGCTATTTCCACCCATTTCAACTACAGGTGCGAAGGTTTAGTGTGGAGCTACAGGAGCATAGAAGATTATGTTTACGAGTTGAGTTGTTAGAATTCATTTTTCCCTTGTCATTCATTCTTTTTGTTTTTAGAGGGGTAGGACTTGTAATTGAGGTTCTTTGAATAAGTCTATGTATATAAAGCTATGTGAATATATATACTTTTGTGATTAAGTGATTTAAAATAAAGTCTCCTTTTGTTTTCTTAATTAAAGTTTCGGTTCGTATTCGTGAAGGCTCAATATTAAATCAAGATAGTATATAATCAAAAGGTTTTGAGGTAAGTAACGCTTGAGCTTTTGGTACGATCATGAGGTGCTGAAAGTTAGGGTGTTACATTTGAAGTTCTTGGCGTTGTGATTGTGGTGAGTTTCAGGTAGATCGAATTCCGTGTCGCCATGTATTTGCCTGTTGTGCAAACTAGCGCCTAGATTGGAAACAGTATGTGCACGAGGTTTACATGTTGGGAGAGATCTGAAAGGTATATAAAACTCAATTCAGGCCACTAGGAAACCCAACAACATGGCATGTGCATCAAGGATCAAGAGTAGTACCCAATCCCCACTTCAAGCAAGTGGTCAAAGGTCGCCCTAAGAAAACTCGTTTCTTGAATGAGATGGATATTCGTGATCTACGTGGTCTTAGGCGTTGTAGGCTTTGTGGAGATGAGGGTCATAGCCGAAGCAGATGCCCGCGCCGTGGTAATGCTAGTGCTAGAGGATCGGCTCCAAATTCGTAGCTGATGAGCGGATAATTTATACGCTTTTTGGCATTATTTTTACATAGTTTTTAGTATGATTTAGTTAGTTTTTAGTATATTTTCATTAGTTTTTAAATAAAAATTACATTTCTGGACTTTACTATGAGTTTGTTTGTTTTTCTGTGATTTCAGGTAATTTCTGGCTAAAATTGAGGGACTTGAGCAAAAATCTGATTCAGAGGCTGAAGAAGGACTGCAGATGCTGTTGGATTCTGACCTCCCTGCACTCGAAATAGATTTTCTGGAGCTACAGAAACCCAATTGGCATGCTCTCAATTGAGTCGGAAAGTAGACATCCAGGGCTTTCCAGCAATATATAATAGTCCATACTTTTCCCGAGTTTAGACGATGCAAACTGGCGTTTAACGCCAGCTTTCTGCCCTATTCTGGAGTTAAACGCCAAAAACAGGTTGCAAATCAGAGTTAAATGCCAGAAATAGGCTACAACCTGGCGTTTAACTCCAAAAAGAGTCTCTACACATGAAAGCTCAATGCTCAGACCAAGCACACACCAAGTGGGCTCGGAAGTGGATTTCTACATCATTTACTTATCTCTGTAAACCCTAGTAACTAGTTTAGTGTAAATAGAACTTTTTACTATTGTTTTAGAGAGGATCTTTTGACCATCTTTAGATCATTGTATGCGTTTAGGAGGCTGGCTTCACGGCCATGCCTAGACCTTCATCACTTATGTATTTTCAACGGTAGAGTTTCTACACACCATAGATTAAGGTGTGGAGCTCTGCTGTTCCTCATGAATTAATACAAAGTACTATTGTTTTTCTATTCAACTCAATCCTATTTCTTATCTAAGATATTCATTCGCACACAAGAACATGATAAATGTGATGATTATGTGACGCTCATCACCATTCTCACTTATGAACGCGTGCCTGACAAACACTTCCGTTCTACATGAAAGTAAGCTTGAATGCATATCTCTTAGCCTCCTGATTTACGATCAGAGTCTTCGTGGTATAGGCTAGAATTATTGGCGGCCATTCTTGAGATCCGGAAAGTCTAAACCTTGTCTGTGGTATTCCGAGTAGGATCTGGGAAGGGATGGCTGTGACGAGCTTCAAACTCACGAGTGCTGGGCGTAGTGACAGACGCAAAAGGATCACTGGATCCTATTCCAGCATGATCGAGAACCGACAGATGATTAGCCATGCTGTGACAGTGCATTTGGACCATTTTCACTGAGAGGACGGGATGTAGCCACTGACAACGGTGATGCCCAACATAAAGCTTGCCATGGAAAGGAGTATGAGTGATTGGATGAAAGTAGTAGGAAAGCAGAGGTTCAGAAGGAACAAAAGCATCTCCATATAATAATAATGAACTATTAATACATAAATAATCTTGTTTTTGAAAACAGCTATTTTAAATAACACTAACCCTAAAGTTAACACTAACACTAAGTCACTAACAATAATTAATTTACTAAAACCAACCCTAACACTAACTAACACCTGTACTAACTCGGTACTACTACTAGCTAACAATTAATTAACTTACTATTAATCAACAACAAAATAACCTAAAAAATTTACAAAACCTTACACTAATTTTTAAAAAAAAATTTCACACTTTCAGTTAAAAAAAAAAAGCAATAACCAACACATATAAGTATTTACTTGAATGGCTTTGGTTTAGTTATGGTGACTGGTGAGTATGGTGCTACCATTTTACTTGTTTTTGGTAGGTTTGCTCATTTTTGGTGGAGTAAGAATGACAATGATAGAAGAGAGCCGTTTTATGAAACTGGAAAGAGAAGAAAAAAAAACGAGAAAGAGAACATGGTTGCTAGGGTGAAAAAATTTCACGTTGAAAAAAGAGAGCCCGTCAGGTCAGCCACGTGTTACCATGCACAGAAAACGTCATTAATGTTTTGTGACGATAGTGACGTGGATGGAAAAGTGATAGTGACATTTTCTTGTAGTCATTAGAAATTTTCACAACGGCGTCAAACACAGTTTTTTGGCATTTTGGTGGATTACACCAATTTCGGCCCAATATTAAAAATAGAAATCCAACATAAATTATTTATTTTAAATTAGATAAATATCTAAATTAATCATAAGAAAGTTTTTATTGGATATTTTAAACAATTTTGTTAGGTATATACTAAAATCAGTCACTAAGATAGAATACACATTAGAATATAAAATATATATTAAAATAAATTAAACTACATATGTATTTATATATAAATACATATGTAGTTTAATTTATTTTAATATATATTTTATATTCTAATGTGTATTCTATCTTAGTGACTGATTTTAATAATTTATTTTAATGGCTAATTTTAGTATATAAATAATATTTTTTTATTTCAATACTTAAACAAATTTTTTTTGAAGTCCTCAAAAATCACTTTAGTCAAATAAATTGGTCCCTCGAGTTAGAAATATAACCATTAATGTTGTCTTCTCTTATCAGCTTAAATTTTTGGGATGAGTGATTTCATGACATAGTATCAAAGCTCTATGTCCGAAAGGTCAAGAGTTCGATCATTGGTGAACTCCAAAAATGAAAAAAAATAATGTTGCTTTTGAAAGTCTATGCAAAAAAATCAAACAAACCTAAAAGAGATTCTTGTTTAAAGATGAATAATATAACGATTAATAATATTACTTTCTCCTATCAACTTAAACTTTTAGAATAAATGGTTTCATGACATCTCTATTCTTTTAAAAGAAGACTAATTTATCTTGGAGTACATTTTTTGAGACTTGCTTAT
>NC_029792.2:115311295-115314200 GCF_000816755.2 Arachis ipaensis
ATTTACTTATCTTGTAATAAAATTTATTAAAAATTTATTTATTCAACCCATATTAAAATTTTAATTAAAAACGATGAAAAAAAATTATCTGACCAGAGTAATTTTTAAATAATAAAAACTTATTAGAGATTAAAATATTTAATCTAAAATTTCTTACAATCAATTTAAGTATTTATGCTTTTAATTTTAGTAATTATGCCTTTCTAGAAGATGACCATCCATATCTTTAGTACAATTGTCAAAGGGTTCCATGTAGCCACATAGAGCATATTATGATTGATTTTCTCATATTCAAGTGTCCATTTTAACCGAAACACTTCGATTGTTTATTATCAATCTCTTGAATGGTGAGCTTCAAGATTTTATACTGTTGACCTATGTGACACGTGTTATAAATTTGTGATATAAAAAATTAAGTATTAATTAAATATTTTGATTTTGTTTATTTAATTACTAAATTAGATCTTATATTATGGGTTTAGGGTTTTCTTTATGGGAGTGCTACGGGCCAGTAATTTTTGTGATTTGCATGATTTTAATGGGGTGAGATTTCATCCAATGACTCACTTTTCTTTGCTGGTTACATGCTGGCCAAAATTTAGAAAAGTTGTTGATCCCCTAGACTTTTCCTTTCTTTATTTTAACATAAGAGTTATTCTTTGCATACAAGTCCTTTTTTATACAAGTTCTTACAAGTTATTTATATTTACGTGCGTACGTTCTTCTTGGTGCCCTGATGCACGTTTTTCTTCTTTCTTTTGTTATCATCGTCACCAATACCACGTCCTCCTCCTCTTCTTCTTCTTTCTTTTTTCATTAGAATTTCTTCTTCTCCTTCATTTTCTTCCTTCTCCTCTATCATCAATTATCTCGTTGTTGAAAATAATGAATAATTTAAGTTCAGATTATCAATTAAACCAGAACGAAAATGATTATTGTTTTGAATCCAATCAAGTGACTGAGGTATGGTTCAATTCTAGTTAATTTTTTTGTTAGTAGTTTATAATTCTATAGGTGAATAATATTTCATCGTTGATGGTTTGAATTGAATATAATGTAAAACTTCTGCATTAAAGAAAATATTTTTCTGTATTTGCAGCAAATTAAATTTGGGTGTAACACGAAGATATTTGAGTGTATTGTTTAAGAATTTTTTGTGTATGTGTGCTGATAAATTCTGCATAATTCAAAACTCTTCTTCTCCCTCTTCCTCATCTTCTGCTACTTCTTCTTCTTCTTTCTCATCATCATCATCATCATCATCTTTTTCTTCTTCTTCTTCTTTTTTTCTTATTCATCCTTTTTTTTGTTTTATCTTCTCAAATTTCTTCTTGTTTTACTCTTTTAACAAGAATAAAAACAAAAAAATCAAAAAAAGAAGAAGCACATAATGCTGCAAAATTACTTAGAAAATGATGAACTTACATTCATTTAACTAAAAGAAAGAAAGAAATAAGGAAGAAAAGAAGAAGAAGAAAATAATGCAGCATTAGAGAAAATATTTTGCTGTATTTGCAGCAAATTTGGGTGTAACACAAAGATGTTCAGGTGTAACACGAAGATATTCGAGTGCATTGTTTAAGAATTTTTGGTGTATGTGTGCTGATAAGTTCTGCATAATTTAAAACTCTTCCTCTTCCTCTGTTTTATCTTCAACTGCTTCTTCTTCTTTTCTTTCATCATCATCACCATCTTCTTCTTCTTTTCTTATTCATCTTTTTCTTTTTATTTTACATTCTCAAGTTTCTTTTTGTTTTATTCTTTTAACAAGAATAAAAACAAAAAAATCAAATAAAAAAAAGAAAAACACACATAATGCTGCAAAATTACTTGAAAGATGATGAACTTACATTCATTCAACTAAAAGAAAGAAATAAGGAAAAAAAAAGAAGAAAAAAATGCAGCATTAGAGGAAATATTTTTCTGTATTTGCAGCAAATTTGGGTAATACGAAGATATTTGGGTGTAACACGAAGATATTCGAGTGTATTGTTTAAGAATTTTTGGTGTATGTATGCTGATAAGTTCTGCATAATTCAAAATTCTTCATCTTTCTCCTCCTCATCTTCTGCTACTTCTTCTTTTTTATTTTCTTATTTCATATTCTCATAATTTTTCTTGGGAGGAAAAAATCAAACAAAAAAGAAAAAAATACATAATGTTACAAAATCAATAGAAAAAGGAGGAGGGAAAAAAATGCATGCAGCAACAACAACAGTAATAAAGAAAACGACGATGAAGATGAAACACGCCAAAAAAAAGGAAGAGAAACGCAAAAAAGAAGGAGAAGAAGAAGGAATAGGAGGAGGAGGAGAAGGAATACGCGCGCGTTAAGTAAGTGACTTGTATGACTTGTATGCCAAAAAGACTTATATGTGTAGCAGTACTCTTAACATAATAAGAGATTATAAATACCTCATAAGTTATTGTAGTCGTAATTTAGATATTAGAGGTGTGAAAATTTTCCTTTTGATTTGGTGATAAAACCATAATGTGGACAATTAAAATTGTGTGAGTCCATCTCTTATTGCATTGGAAATTTGGGTAGAAGGTTGATCGAGGAGTCCCTTCGATTTAATTCCCAAACTATGACGTGGACAAGTCAGGTTGAGAAGTCTCTTTCTTGTTCCTTAAAAAAAGTGAGTAGAAAATAGAGTGATTATCTTTGTATTCAATTTCAATCTATCCTTTTTGTTTACCTTTTTTTTTTTGGTGACTGAAATAAATTAAACAAAGAAAAACAAAAGAAACAAAACAAGGAACTGCTTAAATAGAGGGACAGTCCCGTTTAAGACTACTCTTAAACTCCTCCCAAGGTGAAAGAAGCTCCACATGCGAAAGTTGTAACTTCATCGCCATCTTTGCCATAGTATCTGCCACCGTGTTTGCATCTCTCATAACATAA
>NC_029792.2:115315244-115322229 GCF_000816755.2 Arachis ipaensis
AGGATAAATCTTTTTTGAAGGAGAGAAATGATACGTATTTCAAATATTCGTGATATGAAGAGTTCAAATATTATTTAAAAGTTATTAATTTATTTTTTAAAATATTCAATTTAATTTGATATGTTTTGATTTTATTTATTTAGTTATTAAATTAGACTTTATATTTGTTGGCTTAGGATTTTTAGTTTTAACCTAATAAGAGGTTATAAATATCTCATAAACTATTGTTGTCGTCATATTCAGTAATTAGAAGAATGTCAAAGTACTTTTTTGGTTTCGTGATAAAATCATGGTGTGTACAAATGAGGTTGAGTGAGTCTTTTTCTTGTTGCACGAAAAATTGGGTAGAAGATTGAGGAGTCTCTTTCATTCAATTCTCAAACTATAATGTTGATCAGTTAAATTGAAGAGTCTCTTTTTTATTGTATTAAAAAATTGGATAAAAAATAAAATAATTATTTTTGTATTTAATTTTAATCTATTTTTTTTAATTTCAATTGATTTTTTTTATGTCAATTCTTATTTTTTTTCCTTTTATTTCTTATTATTTGATATCAGAGTTTAGATATTAAATTAATTCTTATTAATCTATATTTATTGTTGTTGTTTCATAAAAAAAATCTTGGTTCGGTCTCTGTTGCTGTGTGTTCTGCTTTGTCTCTTTCACTCATTGTGCTTATTTTCTTGTTTAATCTTTTTTTTCTTTCTCGTTTGTGTCGTTCTCACATTCGTTCGCATTTTTCTTATTGTTATTATTTCTTATTGTTTTTTATTGTTTCCAGTAGCGTTTAGATTTTATCCCAAAAAAAAAAAATTCCAATGTCTCTCTCATCCTTTTTTATATTTTTATCGTCCTTATTTTTTGTGTTGTGTCTCATTATTATTTTATGGTTCTTATTGATCTCATTATTTATCAAAAAAAAAAATAATTTTCTTTGTATTTGTTCTTTTTATGTATTTTTTTACCTACAAAATTTGAATATGAATCTTTTTAAAAAGGAGGAGAATTATAAGTGCATCAAATATTTGTGATATGAAAAGATTAATTATTATTTAGAAGTTATTAATTTATATTTTTGAGAATGTTTAATTTAGTTTGATATATTTTGATTTTATTTATTTAGTTACTAAATTAGATCTTATGTTATGGATTTAGTATTTTTTTTATTTTAACATAATAAGAAATTATAAATACCTTTTAAATTATTGTAGTCGTAATTCAGATATTAGAAGTGTGAAAATTCTCTTTTTAATTTGATAATAAAACCATACGTGGATAATTGAGGTTGAGTGAGTTCCTCGGCTTTTTTACCTAAATGCGCATGTAAAATGTTTTAATTCTCAAAATGCGCATGATTTGAAATTTTTCTGAAAATACGCACTTCCATTTCTTGGCCGGTGTCTGCGAAATAGAATCCAACTCTATTTCACTCTAAGTGCCCACAAAATGGGCAAACCATATCAGATTTAGCTCCCACGAAATGGGTTGTCCATTTCCTTGGTGGCAGCAGCAAATTAGGAAGAACAACTCAGGAGCGCCAGACACGAAATGGGATCACTGTGGAAGTTGCTTTTCAAATTTGTTTCGATGCATCAATTTTCAGTTTTTCTCAATGCTTATCTATTCTCTTTTTCCACTTGTTATATGCTCTATTTCAATCTTTTTTTTTCCTTTTTGTTTGACATATATATTTGCTTTTATAATTTTTTTATTATTTTTTTGTTCATATGAATTCTTTTTTTTTCTATCTTTTACTATATTATATTTATGTTGTGTATGAAATTTTTTTATTTTGTTATTTATTTTATTTAGTTTTTATTGTATTTTTTTGTTCATTTTGTTAGGTTCTGTTTTTGCATGTATATAAAAAAAATAATTTAAATTGATGTCTCTTTTAGTAATTTTTCATCTAAGATTTTGAGTAGTATAATCTAAACAACATTTATTTTGCTATAATCAATTTTGATACAAATATTGTCAAACATAAATCACGTTATCTCAAACTTACTTTTTATCAAAATCAATTTTGTAAAATCAATTTTATGCAAACTCACGTTTGCCAAACACATACGAAGCTAGATTAGTCAAAGTTTTGCTAATAAATAAAAGGAGGGGCAAATCCACAACTGACGTAACTTTAGTACTGAAACTAGGGGAGCAGTAAGAGAGCTAAATGGAATTGGGCAACTCACCTCCACAGTGCCCCCATTTTGCGCCTGCGCCCATGAGTTGTAATAAAATTGTGAAATAATAGAAAATTAAAAGAATTGTGAAAGAAAAAGATGAAGAAATTTTATTGATTGTTGATTGAATGAATTGTAAACTATGAAAGTAAAACTAAGTATATATAGAGTATTGGCCTATGAAAGATAAAATTAGATAAAGATAAGATATAGATAAAGATAAAGATAACTATAAGATAAGATAAAGATTAAATTATAATTTAATTTGTGTATTCTGTTGGGCTGAATTTGTGGGCCGTGAGACGTCTTTATTGTTGTCATGGGCTAAGGTGGAAGAATGATTTAATACGCCCCCGCAAGCTAGAGGATGAAAGATGTCAAGAATACTAAGCTTATTCAGATTAAGATGGAAGGGTTGAGGAGACAAAGGCTTGGTGAAGATGTCAGCTAGTTGCCCAGAAGAGGGAATTGGGAGAAGTTTCATAGAGTCACTGAAGCCGAGAAGCTGAATTTCTGATTCCCTTGGAAAGAAATATCCTTTGCCGGGACTAGTTTTCAGATATCGTAACACATGCTTGGCAGCTTGAAGATGAGATTCAGTAGGAGATGCCATGAATTGACTTAATTGTTGAGTGGCATACATGATGTCTGGTCGAGTAGTGGTGAGATAGATAAGACGGCCAACCAAACGACGATATACAAAAAGGTCGGATAGCAAGGGACTTTGGTCTCGATATAGTCTTGTGGTACTATCCATTGGAACAGAGGCAGGTTTAGCACCTAATAAACCAGAATCCTCCAAAAGATCAAGACAATATTTTCTTTGAGATAAGCAAATTCCCTTCTCTGATTGAGCAACTTCAATACCCAAAAAATATTTTAATGGGCCCAAGTCTTTAATTCGGAAGTGTTGGTGTAAAATAGACTTAATGGCAGCAAGTTAAGAAATGGAATTACCAGTGAGAACAATGTCGTCAACATAGACTAAAAGGATAGAAATTTGATCACCAATGAATTTGACAAATAAACTATAATCAGATGAGGTCTGCTGATATCCATGAGATAGCAAAAGATGAGAAAGTTTGTCATACCACATACGACTAGATTGTCGTAAACCATACAGTGACTTTAGTAGCTTACAGCATTGATTCGGTTGAAGAGATATAAATCCGGGTGGCAGAGTCATATAAACATCCTCAGAAAGATCCCCATGTAAGAAAGCATTATTGACATCCAACTGATGTATAGGCCAATGCTTCATAGAGGCCAATGCCAAAACTAATTTGATAGTGGCAGGCTTGACAACAGGGGAGAAAGTTTCCAAAAAATTAACACCTTCAGTTTGAGTGAACCCTTTAGCCACAAGGCGTGCTTTATATCGATCAACTGAACCATCAGGCTTGCGTTTGATGCGATAAACCCATTTACAACCAACCGGCTTAACCCTTGTAGGGCAATCAACAAGACGCCAAGTTTTGTTCAGCTCAAGAGCATCCAACTCATCTTTCATAACACTACGCCAATTAGAGTGTTGATTGGCGTCCTTAAAAGACTTTGCCTCAATGTCAGAATGTAGAGATAAAAGAAACTTTTTATGTGAAGATGAAAGAGAAGAAAAAGACATGACTGAAGATAAAGGATACTTGCACTTTGAGGGAGATTGATTTGTAGAGATGAGAGAGGAATTACACAAGTAATCAGAGAGATATGCTGGAGGTCGGTGAGGCCGGTCGGAATGATGAGGATGGGGTTGCTCAGGTGGTGAAGATGGTGACGGTGGATGAGAAGGTGATGGTGGGCTGGTGTCTAGTGTTGAAAGGGATTCGGTGGTCATGGGTTCAACTTGGTTAGGAAACGATAGTGAGGAAGAAGGAAAGGTTGTTGGAGAAAATAAAGAACTAGGTGGAGTTGGGTCAATGGGTATAGGTGAGGGTTCAACTAGAAGACTAACTGAATCTTGTTTTTGAGAAGGTGTGTTTGGCAATGTTGGGTTAAGTGTCTGGAATTGGACATTTTTTGTGACTAAGGGCAAGATCTTTTCATAAAAAATTACGTTTCTAGAAATCTCAATTCTTTTATCTTCTAAAACATAAACAATATACCCTTTAAAACCAGATTGAAAGCCAATAAATACAGCTTTTTTGGCTCTTGGATCAAATTTTGATCTATTTGCCATTTTGGTAGAAACAAAACATAAGCATCCAAAAACTTTAATGTCATGATAATTTGGTGGAAGATTGAATAAAATCTCAAATGGTGTTTTAAAATTAATTGCGGATGATGGAACTCTATTAAGTAAATAAACAGCATGTCTAACAGCATAAGACCAAAAAGATGATGGTAAATTAGATTGAAACATAAGAGCACGAGCTATATTCAAAATATGTTGATGCTTGCGTTCTACCCTTCCATTTTGTTGAGGAGTTTCAACACAACTACGTTGATAAATAATGCCCTTTGAAGCATAAAAATCAGGTAAAATAAATTCTGGTCCATTATCAGAACGAATAGTTTTGACTTTGGAGTTGAATTGTGTTTCAATTAAAGTAATAAAATTTTTTATTTGATTCTGTACTTCTCCTTTTGATTTTAATAAAATAACCCATGTAAAGCGGCTAAAATCATCAACAATAGTAAAAAAATATTTATGATTATGAATAGAATTTTGTCGAAACGGACTCCAAATATCAAAGTGTAATAAATCAAAACTTGCATTAGCTTTGTTAAAACTTTGAGAAAAAGAAAGTTTCTTTTGTTTAGAAAGATGACAAATGTCACAAGCCTCATCATGATGCATAGAGATAAAAGGAAATTGTTTATGTAAATGATTAAGTCTTTGCCCAGAAAGGTGTCCTAAACGAAAATGCCATATATTGGAAGGTGTAATGGGTGGAGATTGGATGGAATTTATGGAGTGTGTAGTGGATGAATTTTTACCGAAATTAGGTTCAAAGACATATAATCCCTCTCTCATTCTGGCCAAATCAATTGTCCCCAAATTGTTGCTCTGTAGAGTGCAAGAAGAAGATGAAAAAGTGAGTTCACATATGAGTGCTGAAGTAATTTTTGAAACAGAGATAATATTAAAGTTGAAATGAGGTAAATAAAGAACATCATGAAGAACCAAGGATGGTGAAAATTGAACGATGCCTTTATAAGAAATAGTAGTTCGAGAACCATTTGGTAAATGAACAATAATAGGAGAAATTTGTGTGTAAGAAATAAACCAAGACAAATTTGATGCAATGTGATCTGTGGCACCAGAATCAATGATCCAAGTATTCAAGAATGAATCTCGATTTGAAGAATTGTTAACAGTAGAAAAGGTATTGAAAGAACAAAGATAATGAGTAGTTGGACTTGGCAGAAGCTCAAGTTGGTTTGAAGGACGAGCTTCTTCATTGAAAGGAAGTGTCATGAAAGAAAAGTGTTGGGCTGACGAAAGGTCCAAAAGAGACTCCGGATGAAGTTGCTGGTGTGCCCTTTCTCCTTGATCCATGGATGTCAGCAGAGCTCAAGAGGAGCTCTGATACCATAATAAAATTGTGAAATAATAGAAAAATAAAAGAATTGTGAAAGAAAAAGATGAAGAAATTTTATTGATTGTTGATTGAATGAATTGTAAACTATGAAAGTAAAACTAAGTATATACAGAGTATTGGCCTATGAAAGATAAAATTAGATAAAGATAAGATATAGATAAAGATAAAGATAACTATAAGATAAGATAAAGACTAAATTATAATTTAATTTGTGTATTCTGTTGGGCTGAATTTGTGGGCCATGAGACGTCTTTATTGTTGTCATGGGCTAAGGTGGAAGAGTGGTTTAATAAGTTGTTTCTCTTAATTCACTGCTGCCACCAAGAAATTGGGCAACCCATTTCGTGGGAGCTAAACCTGATATGATTTGCCCATTTTGTGGACACCTAGAATGAAATGGAGTTGAATTCTATTTCGCAGACGCCGACCAAAAAATAGAAGTGCGTATTTTCAGAAAAATTTCAAATAATGCGCATTTTGAGAATTAAAACATTTTACATGCGCATTTAGGTAAAAAAACCTGAGTTCCTCTTTTATTATATCAAAAAATTGAGTAAAAAAATAAGAAATTCCTTAAATTCAATTATCAAATGATAGCGTGAATAAGTTAGGATAAGTAAAGAATCACTTTTTTATTGTGTCAATAAATTAAATAAAAAGTAGAATAATTCTCTTTATATTATATTCAGATTTAATTATTTTTTATTTTTATTTTAATTTTAATATATCTTTTTATTCAGTTAAATTCTTGTCTTCTTTTATTTATATATATATATATATATATTTTTTTTTTTCCGTATCATTATATCTCCATTGAAAAGCTAAGGTTGAATTTAATTGTCTTGTTCTGCTCATCAATGACTTCAATTGTCTCCTTATATGCAGTTACTTTATCATTTGTCGCTTGACAATCAAGGATTCAAGATCAATAATAACAAAAAAATTTTAAAAAAATCAGAAAAAACAAAAAACGAGAAAGAAAATAAAAGAAACCGACAAATAATTATGTCGTCAATTATTTCCCATCAGAAACAAATTTCATTGGTCACCTTTTGTTCATTTAAGGGGTACATCATCAAATGAGTAGAAACTTTTATCGATTAGACATAAAAATTGTGTCTTTAGCACTGCATAAATAATAAAATAAAATTTTTGTATTTAGTATCTATTAATATTTTTATTCGTAATAATATTACAGAAATATAAATTTTTTAAAATTATATTAGTTTTGTCGTGATATTATAGATTATGATATAAAA
>NC_029792.2:115322909-115332977 GCF_000816755.2 Arachis ipaensis
TTGTTAAATTAGTAATATAAAATATAAATTATAAGTTATATATAGAATGAGAATGGTAGAGAGAAATAGAGAATGGGAGAGATGTAGATAAGAGGATGGAGAAAACAAGTTTTATTAATTTTAGAAGAAAATATTTCATCTCAATTTTAGTGAGAGAGTGTCATGCAACATATTTTGGTTGTTAAATTAGTAATATAATATAATTATATTTCAATTTTAATTTCAATATTTTAATTTTAATTGCAATTAGAGAATATCATGTTTGTACATTTTAATTGTTGAATTTATAATTAATTATTGACAATAATATATAAGAGAAATAGAGTAAGTGAAGAAATGAGATAGAAAAAAGAAGAGAGAGAAAAAATAACTCATTAATTTTAGAAAAAAAATTAATTTTAATTGTAATAAAAAAAATGACATATAACATATTTTAGTTGTAAAATTAGTAATATATAATAAATTTATTTTTGTCTTAGAAATAAATCTAAACACAACGAGTAAAATATAATAATAAAAAAATTAAAGATGATAATTTTTATTTATATTGACTAAAAATTTCAGTTAACATACACTATTTGGATATATTTTTTTAAAAAATGAGCTTATAAAAATATACACAATTACATACTGATTAAAAAAATAATTTATATTAATCTTATAATACTGCGTATAATATATCTTAATTCCTCTTAATGTATAGGCTACAAAATATTATTTAGGGTCATATTTTATACAAAATATTAATGTATTGAATATAATATTACATAAAGTTTAGAAGACAAATATATATTTTCCAAAAGAGATCAAACCTGCTATCTAATACAGAAAATAAAAAATTGCTAGGAAAAAGGATGTACCAAATGGATCGACCAATAACATTTGAAAGGAGGCGGAAATCAAGGGAAGAAAGATATGTAGCTATTATATGACTTCCAACAGCAATAATAACAACAAAATTTTATCTTGTTAGATAAAGTCGGCTATATAAATATGAAATGGAAGTCATTACAGATTATTATTTTTTGTCAGTAAATGCAGTAATATTAATTGACAATAACTCAAAAATTTTATTTAATTTAATATTTATAATTTTATTATTTTAGGAGATTGCCAAACAAATAAATTTATCTCTTGTTTACAAGGAGTAATCTAACAACCATAAAACTTGTACTCAAAGACAGAATTTATTTATTCATATGATGATGTATAAGGAGAATTAATTTTTTACTTGAACCTAGACAACCTAGGGGTATAAAATATAATTCAATTAAATAATAACCTGACAACCAGGTAATTATTTGGGATTAAAATTGTATGTGATACATTTAATCATTTATTTAAAAAATGTATGAATAATGACTTGACAACTAAGATACTCATTCATGATTTTAAATATTTTTTTAACACTTAATTTAAGAAATAAAGATTTCTTAATTTTTTATAATAATATTTATTGTAGAAAGTGTTATTTATATGTGTGAATACGTGTTTATATTTGTTTTTTCCTTTTAGATTCATGAATAATATGTCTGTTTTATCACTGCGTGACATACTTGAAAATAACAAATTGGCTGGAGCCAATTATGATGATTGGTATTGTAATTTGAGAATTGTTCTCATGCATGAAAGGCTAATTGATATAATCGATAAGCCTGCTGTTACGGCCCTAGTTCCTAAAGAGGATGGAAGTATTGATAATGAGGCAACCAAGGCTTATGAGAAGTATTTGAAAAATTGTCTTACTGCTAAATATATCATTTGGCATCCATGGGTTCTGATCTTTAGAGGCAACATCAGGATATGAATCCACTAACTATTGTTGAACATCTTAAGAAGATGTATGGGGCACAAAATAAGACGACCCGATATCAATTGTCCAAAACTTTGTTTAGATCCACACTTGATGTGGACTCTCCTGTTGGATCCCATGTTCTTAAGATGATTGATCTTATTGAACAACTTAAGAAATTGTGATGCAAATTGGGCAAAGAACTTTCACAAGATTTGATCTTGCAATCTCTTTCAGAAACTTTCACAATTCATTATTAGTTTTAATATGATTAAAGTAAGCTGTGATCTTCATGAAATGCTCAACATGCTAATTGATTATGAGAATCAAATTGCATCTGAGAAAAAGAAAGGAGTTGCTATGGTAGTTGGCAGCCATTCTAAGAAGAAAGAAAAGTGGAAAGCAAAAGAAAATGGAAAGAATAATTTTAAAAGAGAACGCATGGCACCTAAGGGTGGTGTGACCAAACACAAGGGTAAATAAGAAAAGGCTGACAAAAATGATGCTGAATGCTTTTATTGTAAAGGCAAAGGTCATTGGAAAAGAAACTGAAAGGAGTACCTTGCTTCTTTGAAAACCAAAGAGGAAGGTAAGACATGCTTGAAAACAGTTTTTATGATTTCTTTAGCTACTATTAATTCTTCTATATGGGTATTAAATACCGAAAGTGCTCATAATATTTGCAATTCGTTGCAGGGACTACGAGTAAGTAGATGGCTGAAGAAGGGAGAAACTTACCTTCAAGTCGGAAACATAGCAAATATTGCTGTTGTAGCTATAAGATCTATTTCTTTAGCAATGCCTACGGACAATATATTAGTATTGGTGAATTGTCATTATGTTCCTAATTTTGTTGCAAATGTTATTTCTGTTTCTATGTTGGACAAATGTGGTTTTTATTTTAATATTAAAAATGACATTTGTTCTACTTATTATGGTGATGACTTAAACGTAAATGGCTATCTCCAATATGACATTTATATTCTTCTCGATTTAAATGGTAATTCTGTTATGCATGTTTCTACTCTCAAAAGAAAGAGAAATAATCAAGTAAATGAATCATATCTTTGGCATTGTAGACATGGTCATATAGGAGAAAAAAGGATTTCTAAGTTACATAAGGAAGGTTACCTTAACAAATATGATTATGAATCATATGTAACTTGTGAATCCTATCTCAAAGAAAAAATGAGCAAAACTCTATTTATGGGACATGGAGAAAGGGCTACAGAATTATTGGGACTAATACATACAGATGTTTGTGGACTAATGAAAATTCAAGCCAAAGGAGGATATTCCTATTTTATCACTTTCACTAATGATATGTTTAGATATGACTTTGTGTATCTTATGAAACACAAATATGAGTCATTTAAAATGTTCAAAATTTTTCGCAGTGAAGGTGAAAATCAAACAAGTAAAAGCATTAAGGTGCTTAGATCTGATAGAGGAAGAGAATATCTAAATGATAATTTTTTTGAGTACTTAAAGAAAAATAGGATTCTTTCTCAATGAACACCTCTTGGTACTCCACAACACAATGGTGTTTCAGAGAGGAGGAATCAAACTTTATTAAATATGGTTCAATCCATGATAGATTTTACTGATCTTCCATTGAATTTATGGGGCTATGCTTTAGAAACAGCAGCATGTTTGCTAAATAAAGTACCCACTAAAGCAGTTTCTTCAACACCATATGAGATATGGAAAGGACGAAAATCAAATCTCAAACACATTAGAGTTTGGGGATGTCCAGCATATGTTAAGAAATTGCAAAGTAATAAACTTGATGCTAGGTCCGATAAATGTAGATTCATTGGTTACCCTAAAGAAACAATGGGTTATTATTTCTATCACCTTTCTAACCACAAAGTGTTTGTGGCAAGAGGTGGAACCTTTTTAGAAAAGAAATTTCTTTCTGAAGGAAGACAATGTGAAGAAATAGAACTTGATGAAGTTCAAGAAACCAATGAAATAGTACAAGCTCAAGAATATGAAATTCAAGTTGAGCAACCAACTTTTGATGTACTCAAACTAACACCAAATTTATCATCTTCAAGAGTTGAGGATAACGAACCGATAGTAGTTCAAAGAGAGATTAATGAACCAATCCTTGAACTACCTTTGGAACTGGTTCAACAACCTCCAAATTTGGTACAAGAACTATCTCTTCGATGGTCCACAAGAGAACATCGTCCACCACTAAGGCTAAACCTAATGGTGTAAGATGATGTGGAAAATGGGATCGATTATGATGATAATGATCCTAAGACTTATGAAGAGGCAATGCAAAATTCCGAAAGTCTAAAATGGCAGAGTGCCATGGAATCCGAAATAGAGTCTATGAGGATCAACAATGTTTGGACTTTGGTTAAACCCTCAAAAGGCATAAAATTTATTGGTTTCAAATGGGTTTACAAAAAAAAGATTGTTGCAGATGGTAAGGTAGAGACCTATAAAGCCCGTCTAGTTGCCAAGGGATACCGTCAAAAGAAGGGAATAGATTATGAAGAAACATTTTTTCCTGTGGCAATGCTCAAAATCTATTCGGATTCTACTTGCTATAGCAGCATACTATGATTATGAAATATGGCAATTGGATGTGAAAACAGTTTTTCTTAATGGAGAACTCAAAGAGGAAGTGTACATGACACAACCTGAAGGTTTCACACTTCAGTCTGATCATAGTAAAGTTTGTAAGCTGCAACGCGCCATTTATGGGCTAAAGCAAGCTTCTAGAAGTTGGAACATTTGCTTTAATAAGACAATCGAAAAGTTCGATTTTATCCGGTGTGAAGAGGATTGGTGCACGAATAGTAAATCACACTTTTTACAACTCGTACCACTAACCAGCAAGTGCACTGGGTCGTCCAAGTAATACCTTACGTGAGTAAGGGTCGATCCCACGGAGATTGTTGGCTTGAAGCAATCTATGGTTATCTTGTAACTCTTAGTCAGGAAAACAATAAAATAATTCACTTATCAAATTTGATTGCAAGGAATAAAAGGGCAGAACACAAATTATACTTGTATGCAATGATGGAGAATATGTTGGAGTTTTGGAGATGCTTTGTCTTCTGAAATTCCGCTTTCCTCTGTTTTCTGATTCACGCACGCACGTCCTCTATGGCAAGCTGTGTGTTGGTGGATCACCGTTGTCACGGCTAATCATCTGCAGGTTCTTAATTGTACCGGAATAGGATTTACTATCCTTTTGCGTCTGTCACTACGCTCAGCACTCGTGAGTTTGAAGCTCGTCACAGCCATTCAATCCCTGAATCCTACTCGAAATACCACAGACAAGGTTTAGACTTTCCGGATTCTCTTGAATGCTGCCATCAATCTAGCTTATACCACGAAGATTCTGATTAAGAGATCTAAGAGATATTCATTCATTCTATGGTGGAACGTAAGTGGTTGTCAGGCACGCGTTCGTGGGGGAATGATGATGATTGTCACGCTCATCACATTCACATTGAAGTGCGGATGGATATCTTAGATAGGAACACGCATGTTTGAATGGGAAACAGAAATACTTGCATTAATTCATCGAGACACAGCAGAGCTCCTCACCCCCAACAATGGAGTTTAGAGACTCATGCCGTCAAAAGATACAAAGTTCAGATCTAAAATGTCATGAGATGTCAAAATAAATCTCTAAAAGTTGTTTAAATACTAAACTAGTAACCTAGGTTTACAGAAAATGAGTAAACTATGATAGATAGTGCAGAAATCCACTTCTGGGGCCCACTTGGTGTGTGCTGGGGCTGAGACTAAAGCTTCTCACGTGCCTGGGCTGTTTTGGGCGTTCAACGCCAGGTTGTAACCTGTTTCTGGCGTTGAACTCCAACTTGTAACTTGTTTTTGGCGCTGGACGCCAGACAGCAACATGGAACTGGCGTTGAATGCCAGTTTACGTCATCTATCCTTGAGCAAAGTATGAACTATTATATATTGCTGAAAAGCCCTGGATGTCTACTTTCCAACGCAATTAGAATCACGCCATTTGGATTCCTGTAGTCCAGAAAATCCACTTTGAGTGCAGGGAGGTCAGAATCCAACAACATCAGCAGTCCTTTTTCAGCCTGAATCAGATTTTTGCTCAGCTCCCTCAATTTCAGCCAGAAAATATCTGAAATTATAGAAAAATACACAAACTCATAGTAAAGTCTAGAAATATGAATTTTGCCTAGAAACTAATGAAAATAAACTAAAAACTAACTAAAACACACTAAAAACTATATGAAATTAACCCCAAAAAACGTATAAAATATCCGCTCATCACAACACCAAACTTAAACTGTTGCTTGTCCTCAAGTAACTAGATAAATAAAATAGAATACAAATAATTTAAGAAGCAATAATATCTCAGAGTTTTTGAGTGAAGCTCAGATTCTAATTAGATGAGCAGGACTAGTAGCTTTTGCCGAACCCATATTTAAAGGGATAGGGGGGTGGGTTTTCGAAAATAGGGAGGAAGATAAGATAGAAGATATGATTTTTAAGAAAATTTTAAGTATGATGAGAAAAGATATAATTTAAAATTGAAGAGATATGAAAGATATTTGAAAAAGATAGATTTGGATTTTTGAAAAAGATAGTATGGAGATTTGAAAAAGATATTGATTAGTTGAAAAGATTTTTGAATGAAAAGAGATAGATTTGTTTTGAAAATTTTTGAAAAAGAGTTGATTTGGATAAAAAAGGATTTGTGCTTATGGATTAAGATACATTTGATATTTTTTTAAAATAGGGTTTTTGGAAATTAGGAATTTTAGAAATTAGGGTTCTTAACATGTTTATGCAAGAAATCATGAATTGAAACATGAAAATTAAATTTAGAATGAAAAATATGAAGTAAAAACGAATTCACCTCCTCCCTACCATCCTGGCGTTTGAACGCCCAAACGCTGCATGTTTTGGGCGTTCAACGCCCAAACGCTGCCTCTCCTGGGCGTTCAACGCCCAGCTGTTGCTTCTTTCTGGCGTTGAATGCCAGGAACTCCTTTGTCACTGGGCATTTTTCTGAACGCCCAGGATGCTGTAAATCTGGCGTTAAACGCCCAGAAGGAGCTTCTTTCTGGCATTTAACGCCCAGATGGCTATCCTTACTGGCGTTCAACGCCCAGTGGATGCTTCTTTTGGGCGTTGAACGCCCAAAACAGACTCTTACTGGCATTTTCTTGCCAGAGAGCTCTTTTTCTCTGTTTTGTGTGCAGAATCCTTCTGTGACCCTGTGAACTTATACAATTGACTCTTTACCTTAGTGTCAGTGAACTTTATATAAACAAATAAAATCAAGAATAGGGAAAATGCTTAGAGGAAGTGATGCCCCATGGCTGGGTTGCCTCCCAGCAAGCGCTTCTTTATTGTCTTTAGCTGGACCTTGCTGAGCTTTTAATCTAGCTTCAGCCTTGAGCACTCTTGCTCAACATTGCCTTCAAGATAGTGCTTGATTCTCTGTCCATTAACAATGAACTTCTTATCAGAATCAATATCTTGAAGCTCCACATAACCATATGGTGATACACTTGTAATCACATATGGTCCCCTCCACCGGGACTTCAATTTTCCGGGGAATAGCCTGAGCCTAGAGTTAAACAGCAGAACCTTTTATCCTGGTTCAAAGATTCTAGATGACAGCTTTCTGTCATGCCACTTTTTTTATTTTTCTTTATAAAGCTTGGCATTTTCGAAAGCAGTGAATCTGAATTCCTCTAGCTCATTTAGCTGGAGCAATCTTTTTTCTCCAGCTAATTTGGCATCAAAATTTAGGAATCTGGTTGCCCAGTAGGCTTTATGTTCCAGTTCCACGGGCAGGTGGCATGCCTTACCATACACAAGTTGGTATGGAGAGGTCCCTATAGGAGTCTTGAATGCTGTTCTGTAAGCCCACAGAGCATCATCCAAGCTTCGTGCCCAATCCTTTCTACAGGTACTTACAGTCCATTCCAGGATTCTTTTTAGTTCTCTGTTAGAGACTTCAGCTTGCCCATTTGTCTGTGGATGATATGGGGTCGCCACCTTGTGGCGAATCCCATACTGGACCATGGCAGAGTAAAGCTGTTTGTTGCAGAAGTGAGTGCCCCATCACTGATTAGTACCCTGGGGACACCAAACCTGCTGAATATATATTTCTGGAGGAATTTCAGCACTGTTTTAGTATCATTGGTGGGTGTGGCAATGGCCTCAACCCATTTTGATACATAATCAACTGCCACCAGAATATAAGTGTTTGAGTATGATGGTGGGAAAGGCCCCATGAAATCAATACCCCATACATCAAACAACTCAATCTCCAAGATTCCTTGTTGAGGCATGGCGTAACTGTGAGGCAAATTACCAGCTCTCTGGCAACTGTCACAGTTACGTACAAACTCTCGGGAATCTCTGTAGAGTGTAGGCCAGTAGAAGCCACATTGGAGGACCTTGGTGGCTGTTCGCTCACCTTCGAAATGACCTCCATATTGTGACCCATGGTAATGCCATAAGATCCTTTGTGCTTCTTCTTTAGGCACACACCTACGGATTATGCCATCTGCACATCTCTTAAAGAGATAGGGTTCATCCCACAAGTAGTACTTTGCATCAGTAATTAATTTTTTCTTTTGTTGCCTGCTGTACTCCTTGGGAATGAACCTTGCAGCTTTGTAGTTTGCAATGTCTGCAAACCATGGTGTTTCCTGAATGGCAAATAAATGCTCATCAAGAAAGGTCTCAGAGATTTCAAGAGAAGGGAATGACGTCCCTTCTATTGGCTCTATCCGGGACAGATGGTCAGCCACTTGGTTCTCTGTCTATTTTCTGTCTCTTATTTCTATATCAAACTCTTGCAGAAGCAACACCCATCTTATGAGTCTGGGTTTTGAATCCTGCTTTGTGAGTAGATATTTAAGAGCAGCATGATCTGTGTACACAATCACTTTTGATCCTACTAAGTATGATCTAAACTTGTCAATGGCATAAACCACTGCAAGCAATTCTTTTTCTGTGGTTGTGTAATTTTTCTGGGCATCATTCAAAACACGACTAGCATAATAAATGACGTGCAGAAGCTTGTCATGCCTCTGCCCCAGTACTGCACCAATGGCGTGATCACTGGCATCACACATTAGCTCAAATGGTAATGTCCAGTCTGGTGCAGAAATAACTGGTGCTGTGACCAGCTTGGCTTTTAGTGTTTCAAACGCCTGCAGACACTCTGTGTCAAACACAAATGGCGTGTCGGCAGCTAGCAGATTGCTCAGAGGTTTTGCGATTTTTGAAAAATCCTTTATAAACCTCCTATAGAATCCTGCATGCCCCAGAAAGCTTCTAATTGCCTTAACATTGGCAGGTGGTGGTAATTTTTCAATTACCTCTATTTTTGCTTGATCCACCTCTATTCCCTTGTTTAAAATTTTATGCCCAAGGACAATCCCTTCAGTCACCATAAAGTGACATTTTTCCCAGTTTAAAACCAGGTTGGTCTCTTGGCATCTTTTCAGAACTAGTTTCAGGTGATCAATACAGGAGCTGAATGAGTCTCCATATACTGAGAAGTCATCCATGAAGACTTCCAGAAATTTTTCCACCATATCAAAGAAAATAGAGAGCATGCATCTCTGGAAGGTCGCAGGCGCATTACACAGCCCAAACGGCATCCTTCTATAAGCAAACACCCTAGATGGACATGTGAATGCTGTTTTTTCTTGATCCTGGGGATCTACTGCAATCTGGTTATAGCCTGAGTAGCCATCCAAAAAACAGTAATAATCATGACTTGCCAGTTTTTCTAGCATCTGGTCTATGAATGGTAAAGGAAAATGATCCTTTCTGGTGGCTGTATTGAGCCTTCTGTAGTCAATACACATGCGCCACCCTGTAACTGTTCTTGTAGGAACCAGTTCATTCTTTTCATTATGAACCACTGTCATGCCTCATTTTTTGGGGACAACTTGGACAGGGCTCACCCAGGGGCTGTCAGAAATAGGATAAATGATCCCAACCTCTAGTAATTTGGTGACCTCTTTCTGCACCACTTCCTTCATGGCTGGATTTAGCCGCCTCTGTGGTTGAACCACTGGTTTAGCATTATCCTCCAATAAGATTTTGTGCATGCATCTAGCTGGGCTTATGCCCTTAAGGTCACCTATGGACCACCCAAGAGCTTTTTTGTGTGTCCTTAGCACTTGAATCAGTGCTTCCTCTTCCTGTGGATTTAAAGCAGAGCTTATGATCACTGGAAAAGTGTCACCTTCTCCCAGAAATGCATATTTCAGGGATGGTGGTAATGG
>NC_029792.2:115333060-115335158 GCF_000816755.2 Arachis ipaensis
CAGAGTTTTTAAGGATAAGGTATCTTGGCTTTATATTCCTCAACCTTAGTTGCTGTAAGTTTATTTCTTACAGAAGTGGTTGAAGAAGCCTTTTTAGATGGGTTGTTATCAGCACTTGTGTGTGTCTGATCCCTCACTGGCAATTGAGTGCCAGAGTTAGAAGCTGGAGTGACGTTAGACGCCAGCTCCTCATCTGTTCCTGGCGTTTGAACGCCAGAACTGTGCTTCTTTTGGGCGTTCAACGCCAGATCCTTGCTTGTTTCTGGCGTTGAACGCCAGTCCTGAGCATGGTCTGGGCGTTCAGCGCCAGCCTTCCACCCCACTTCTGGCGTTTTAGCGCCAGAATTATTTTTCCCTGGGCTCTTACTGTCCTCAGATGGATTTTGGGTGGTTTGCTCATTTCTTGGCTTCCTGCTGCCTTGAAGTGGGGTATTTAGTGCTTTCCCACTTCTTAATTAAACTGCTTGGCATTCTTCTGTTATTTATTTTGACAGCTGCTGCTTTGTTTGCTTTAATTGTACTTCCATGTTTATATTAGCCATCCTTGTCTCTTTTAGTTTATCCTTGAGTTCAGCTAACTGCTTTGTTAGAAAATCCAATTGCTGATTGAATTCAGCAGCTTGCTCTGCAGGACTGTGTTCAGCAGTTACTGTTTTAGCCTCTTCTTTCATGGAAGAGTCACTGCTTAGGTACAGATGCTGATTTCTAGCAACTGTATCAATGAGCTCTTGAGCTTCTTCAATTGTCTTTCTCATGTGGCTAGATCCACCAGCTGAGTAATCTAGAGAGATCTGAGCTCTTTCTGTAAGCCCATAATAGAAGATGTCTAACTGACCCCACTCTGAAAACATTTCAGAGGGGCATTTTCGTAGCATCTCTCTGTATCTCTCCCAAGCATTATAAAGAGATTCATTATCTCCTTGTTTAAAGCCTTGGATGTCCAGCCTTAGCTGTGTCATCCGTTTTGGAGGAAAGTATTGATTCAGAAATTTTTCTGTCAGCTGTTTCCATGTCCTTATGCTAGCCTTAGGTTGGTTATTTAACCACCTCTTGGCTTGGTCTTTTACAGCAAATGGAAACAGTAATAATCTGTAGACATCCTGATCTACTTCCTTATCATGTACTGTGTCAGCAATTTGTAAAAACTGTGCCAGAAACTCTGTAGGTTCTTCCTGTGGAAGACCGGAATACTGGCAGTTTTGCTGCACCATGATAATGAGCTGAGGATTCAACTCAAAGCTACTGACTCCAATGGAGGGTATGCAGATACTACTCCCATATGAAGCAGTAGAGGGGTTAGCATATGACCCCAGAGTCCTCCTGGACTGTTCATTTCGACTTAGATCCATGATGGAGAAAGGGAGATGATGTAAAATAAAAAATTTATTTTTATTTATTTATTTGTTTATTTAATTATTTCGAAAATAAATTAAAATAAAATAAATAAAAATAGGTGAAGATTTTCAAAAAAATGAGGAGAGAGAAAGTGGTCAGGAAGTTTTGAAAAAGATATGAATTGAAAAAAGATTTTAAATTTTGAAAAAAATCTGAATTTTAAAAATAATTTTCGAAAATTTGTTTTAAAAATAGAGAGAAAAGATATTTTTGAATTTAAAGAGGAAAGAGAGAAACAATAAGATAGCCCAAGATTTAAAATTTTTAGATCTAATGCTCCTTATTTTCGAAAATTCTGGAGGAAAAATACCAAGGAACACCAAACTTAAAAATTTTAAGATCAAGACGCAAGGAAAACTCAAGAACACCTTGAAGACTCACAAGAACACAAGAACATGAAGAAAGAACACCAAACTTAAAATTTTTAGAAAACCAAAATAAAATTTTTGAAAAACAAAGGAAAACCAACAAGAAAACACCAAACTTAAAGTTTGGCACAAGATTTATTCAAAGAAAAATTATTTTTGAAAAAGATTTTGAAAATAAGATAGCCAATTACTAAGAACATAAGCACCACGCTCTAACTAATTGAGCTATAAATTTAAAGTGTTTTAACAAGATATAAATAATAAAAGACTCTAAACCAAAAAGAAAAATTTTTTTCCTAATCTAAGCAACAAAATAAACCGTCAGTTGTCCAAAC
>NC_029792.2:115335195-115349113 GCF_000816755.2 Arachis ipaensis
GCAAAACACAAATTATACTTGTATGCAATGATGGAGAATATGTTGGAGTTTTGGAGATGCTTTGTCTTCTGAAATTCCGCTTTCCTCTATTTTCTGATTCACGCACGTACGTCCTCCTATGGCAAGCTGTGTGTTGGTGGATCACCGTTGTCAATGGCTACCATCCATCCTTCCAGTGAAAAGGGTCCAGATGCGCTGTCACCGCATGGCTAATCATCTGCAGGTTCTCAATTGTACCAGAATAGGATTTACTATCCTTTTGCGTCTGTCACTACGCCCAGCACTCGTGAGTTTGAAGCTCGTCACAGTCATTCAATCCCTGAATCCTACTCGGAATACCACAGACAAGGTTTAGACTTTCTGGATTCTCTTGAATGCTGCCATCAATCTAGCTTATACCACGAAGATTCTGATTAAGAGATCTAAGAGATATTCATTCATTCTATGGTGGAACGTAAGTGGTTGTCAGGCACGCATTCGTGGGGGAATGATGATGATTGTCACGCTCATCACATTCACATTGAAGTGCGAATGGATATCTTAGATAGGAACACGCATGTTTGAATGGGAAACAGAAATACTTGCATTAATTCATCGAGACACAGCAGAGCTCCTCACCCCAACAATGGAGTTTAGAGACTCATGCCGTCAAAAGATACAAAGTTCAGATCTAAAATGTCATGAGATGTCAAAATAAATCTCTAAAAGTTGTTTAAATACTAAACTAGTAACCTAGGTTTACAGAAAATGAGTAAACTATGATAGATAGTGCAGAAATCCACTTCTGGGGCCCACTTGGTGTGTGCTGGGGCTGAGACTAAAGCTTCTCACGTGCCTGGGCTGTTTTGGGCGTTCAACGCCAGGTTGTAACCTGTTTCTGGCGTTGAACTCCAACTTGTAACTTGTTTCTGGCGCTGGACGCCAGACAGCAACATGGAACTGGCGTTGAACGCTAGTTTACGTCATCTATCCTTGAGCAAAGTATGGACTATTATATATTGCGGGAAAGCCCTAGATGTCTACTTTCCAACGCAATTAGAAGCACGCCATTTGGACTCCTGTAGCTCCAGAAAATCCACTTTGAGTGCAGGGAGGTCAGAATCCAACAGCATCAGTAGTCCTTTTTCAGCCTGAATCAGATTTTTGCTCAGCTCCCTCAATTTCAGCCAGAAAATACCTGAAATTACAGAAAAATACACAAACTCATAGTAAAGTCCAGAAATATGAATTTTGCCTAGAAACTAATGAAAATAAACTAAAAACTAACTAAAACACACTAAAAACTATATGAAATTAACCCCAAAAAGCGTATAAAATATCCGCTCATCAAGGATCCTTGCATATACAAAAGTTTAGTGGGAGTATAGTCATTTTCTTAGTACTTTATGTTGATGACATATTACTAATAGGAAATGATGTACCATCATTGCAAAATACCAAAATTTGGCTATCTCAACAATTTTCCATGAAAGATTTGGGAGAAGCAGCCTATATTCTAGGAATAAAGATCTATAGAGATAGATCTAAAAGGTTACTCGGACTCTCCCAGTTTATGTACATTGATACCATGTTGAAAAGGTATAACACTACAAAAAAAGAGTTTAAAATGGCATTGACATTACGGCGGTTTTAAAGAACCGCCATAATACCCGGTTATTATGGCATTATTAGTTGCTGCCATAATTAACTTTGTATTTTGGTGGCGGTTCAGGTGATTATGGCGGTTTTGAACCGCCATTTTCACACATATATAAAACAAAAGCATTGCAACCCTAGCTTCATTAAACGAAACACAGTAACGGCGCTCTCGATCTCCCTTTTCTCTCCTTCGTCTCCTCCGTGTAAAGAAGCTCTCCGACAACGCCGTTCTTCCCTCTCTGGCTTCTCCTCTCTCCGCCAGTTACCATTTCTCTGATCTAGGTACCTCTCCCTCTCAAGTTATTGATTTGTTTCTCTGCAGCTCCCTCTCAAATTCTTTAGAGAAGGCGAAATCGAAACTGAAATTTTTGGTTTCTTCGATCAAGGCATGAGTCAGTCATAGATCTCTACACTGCACACCCAGTTTCCTTTCTCCATTTCTCTCATCCTTCACCTCCATGCAACCTAACTCAGTCCAGATCCACTAGTGCAACTTTTCTTCTTCTTCTTCTTTTCGTTTGAATTTTGAATTTTTTGCGCAGTTTTTGCAATCGTCGTCGTTTTCACCGATATCTTGTGTCGGTTAATCATTGTCATTTTTTAAAATTCCTAATTCCTAATTATTGTAATTTAAAATCCCTAATTATTTGAAGTTTCGTCAAATCCTGATTTTCCAATTTCCATGCTAGTTATTTATTCACAACAATTAATAATTATTAATTAATTAATTATTGTCACTGTTTGACCTCTCTTTTTTGTTTGTTTGTAGAAAATCAAAAACATGGTACCAGAGAGGCCGTGAAAGCTAGATAGTCAGATCGCTCATGTCACTGTTTGACCTCTCTTTTTTGGGGATTTTTGTTTCTCTGCAGCTCCGCAATCAGGTCTTGTGTTGAAGCATTCTATTGACGTTTGATAGGTATTAAAAGTAAACTACATTTAAAAGTATAATTTCTTCACATACTCTTCTTTTGTTTCTGCTGTTTGATAATGGTATTAATAATAATTATATCTCTTCCTTGTTCTCGTTCATTTATGCCTTGAAGTTTGAATATGTAGCCGTTAGATGTTATATAATTTTCAGCTTCTGAATATTTTGATTCAATTTTCAAGTTATATACTGTTTGAATGGGATTGGATTTAATTTTGCATGCAATTTCGGTTGAAGTATAAAAATTGCAAACATGTTATCGGATGGTAGTGTAAAATTCACAGTCCCTGCATAGTAATTAAGCTCATATTATCTTTTCTGAGAAGGAATTAGAAAATGACTAATTTTATTTGTTTGTTTGTCTTTTCCTTAGTATTTAAGTAACTACTGCATTTTTTGTTCTGTATCTAAATGCATCTGTTAGGATAAGAGAGATTATCGTTTTTTTTACTTTGAGTTGATTTGAAATGAATTTCACTATGCCCCATAATCTTTTATTTTTTTTAATCCTTTTTGAATTTTATGGCATTTGTGGCAAGTGTAAATTGATCCACCTGTATATATATATAGTGATTGATTGAACTGTTCACAATATGTATACTCTAGGCTCTGTTGTTTACTAGGATTTTGATATGACTAATTATATGACTAATTTTGTATTGATATCAGGTGCAAGCATTTGAAATTGAATTAAAAGGGGTATGGAAGAATTTCTTAATCACATTTATCTTCAATTTTATAAAACTAATTATAGCTTTATCTCTCTGTAATCTTCTTTCTTCCTGTTCCGTGGGTTTTCTTCTTCATAGGTCGTTAGTCTCGAAGACTGGAGGGGGGCTTCAGTGATTCCCAGATCTGGAAACTTATTCTCTTTTAAATTCTGGTCGCTTAGGGTAATATTTTCAATCTGATTCTACTTTCATCAATATATTTCCATTAATTCCATATTCAACTTTGTTTTTACAATTCATTTGCTATGTGATAATTGAATTGCTGGTTTTCTATGCTGTTAATGCTTTCTTATTGTTTCTCGTGTGAAGGTTTCTTCTTTTAGTGTAAAATAGAAGATAATTGGCTAATATTAATTCAAATGTAAAGTAAAAACAAAGAAAAACTACTAGTCTAGTCATCCAAAAATTTTTTTATGTGACTTACTCTTTTTTCCTTTTGCTATTGCTTCTAATAATTTGTGGACTGTGGTTCTGGAAAATGAAAACTTGATAATTGGTATTACTGGTTTTCACTTCTTTTTGTTAATGTTCTAGTCCTAGATCATTGTGTACATTTTGAAAGATTGGTTACTGCTGCACGGCATGTACCTGTCAACTAATACTATGCAGAATTGTATAAATGATTGTATTGCCTCACACAATTTCATTGTACAACTAATTATGAAGAGTCTAATTATTTAGCTATAACCTAATTAATTATATACTACCTACAATGATAGCTTTTTTGTGGATTGCAGCTATTTTGTTCTTTATTTTCTCTGCATATTCTGTAAAAAAATTGTAAACTTAGATTCCTCTCTTTTTCCATAAAAAATCCCAAGAAAGTGATATGAAATAACCCACACTTTGGTATTTAAACCTAAGTGGTCCCTCAAATTGGCTTACCGCAAGCTTCTTGAATAATATTATTGGTGATTATATTAAATTACTTGAAGAGAATTTGTGTGTAGTTAATGATAATATTTTATGGTTCTGTTGAATGGTCACTTTGGTCCTGATTAGTGCTTAGTCCTAAAACTTTTAAATCGTGAGGTAACTCTTAATTTAAATTTTGGTGGTTTGGAGTGGGATTATGTTTTCTTTCTTTTTTTTTTTTTCAATGTTTATGAATCGATTTTTCTCATAATTTGAAGATTTATGTACTAACAACTGATAAACAAAGACTTGAGACTAAAATAATCAATTTACAGACCAATTTAGGATTTTTTTTTTTTGGTTCAAAATTGATTTCTATTTAATTGTGATGTTTTTGTCAAATTTCTTGAAAAATTAAGAACTTTTTGTCCTTCAAATGCCTTGATCCGCATAATAGTTTAAGTACTCCTTATGTACGGTCTGAAGGTGCAGATGCTTTGTAAAGGCTGTGCTTTACATTAAATTTGGAAGACTTACCCTTTGTCATTTAGAAATGTTGTTCCCTCCTTCTTTCTTTACAATCATGGTTCATTTAACCTGTCATCTAGTTGATGAAGCAAAACTTGGAGGACCAGTACACTATAGGTGGATGTATCCTATTGAGAGGTAAATATCTCTTTTCAATCATTGTTCATTTAACCTGTCACTTAGTTATATCTTGCTTACTAAAGCCAATTATACAAACTAGGTATTTAGGACATTTGAAGTCCTATGTACGAAACAAAGCTAAATCAGAAGGTTCTATAGCTGAAGGATATGTGGCTGAAGAAGCTCTTACATTTTGCTCTCGATACTTAGAAGGGATTGAGACAAGATTTAATAGGCCACCACGTGTTGATGATCGTCCGGATGGTAATTACAATACACATGTTGATTCGCTTTTTCCACAAATGGGTAACTCTAAGGGAGCTTTCACAGTATTTGAGTTGTCACCTATGGAAAAAAAACAAGCACATCGCTATGTGGTTCTAAATTGTCCATATGTCAAACCGTTCATTGAGTAAGTACTTAAGGATTTGCGTACATATTTTTTATTTACTTGAAAATAGTTATTTAGTTAGAGTTAAACTTTCATATTTGACAGTGACTTCAAAGATTTTGTACGAAGACGATCTAAGGGTAGAAGGCCTTCAAATGTAGAGATAGAAAAAAGAGTCAATAAAGATTTTGTTACTTGGTTTCCTACACAGGTAAATAGAAAAGTGATCATTTTTTGCTAATATTGAGCAGTATTTGTGGAAATAATAACTAATATGTTGTTCTATCATAATAGCTTATGAACCCAGACGTTATGAATACTGTGCATGAGGATTTGAGATACTTAGCAAGGGGTCCATCACGATATGCCAAGAGGTTTTCTACATTTAGTATCAATGGGTTCTCCTTTCGAACTACTAATCGAGACAATGGGTTAAAGACCCAGAATAGTGGAGTTTTCTTAATGTCTTCAACTCCTTGTGTTGCTAGCGCTAGTGATGCTAATGTTAGGAATGCTGATTTGTCATATTATGGCAAATTAGAAGATATTATAGAACTAAACTACAATGGCCGATTTCAGGTTACTTTATTCAAATGTAAATGGGCTGACACTACTAGAGAATGGGGCTGTAGAAAGGATAGTTGGGGTTTTACTTCTGTTAATTTTTCACGAGTAATACACAGTGGTGACCGAGAGGAGGATGATCCATATATTGAAGCCTCACAAGCTCGAATGGTGTATTTTGTCAATGATGAAGTGAATAAAGATTGGAGTGTTGTCGTGCATTTGAAGCCAAGAGACTCGTATGATATGGGGGGAAATGAAGATGATGAAGCATGCGAGAATGAGCCATGGTTAGAGCAAAACTTGGATTCTTTATTTGAAAATGGTGATAATCTATCATTGTTAAGAGATGAGGTAGATGATGAACTACTAGATGATGACATTGGAGAAGACGAACACATGTCGGAATAGTTAGTAGGTTAAATTAATTTATGGTATGAAATTTATATTTAAGTTTTCATTTAGTTATAATTCACATTTTATCTATACTTATTAATTATTTTATTTCCAACTATTATTTTATCTAAAAAATAAAAAGGACAGAAATGAAAATCTTGTGATTTAAAACCTGTAACTAATTTTGTTTGTAAATTTTACATTATGCAGATATGCCAAAGCAAAAGAGGTACAAGAATCTACTTAAAGCAGCAGCCGCAGCTGCAAATTCTTCACAAGACAAGTCCGCAGGAGTTGCAAATACATCACAAGTCAAGTCCGCAGCAGCTGCAAATTCCTCCCGGGACAAGTCCGCAGCAGCTGTAAATTCCTCCCGGGACAAGTCGGCAGCTTCAAATTCCTCCCGGGACAAGTCAGCAGCTGCAAGTTCCTCTCGGGACAAGTCGGCAGTGGCTGCAAGTTCCTCCCGGGACAAGTCGGCAGCTTCAAATTCCTCCCGGGACAAGTCAGCAGCTGCAAGTTCCTCTCGGGACAAGTTGGCAGCAGCTGCAAGTTCTTCTCGGGACAAGTCGGCAGCTTCAAATTCTTCTGAGCCATCATCAGTTGCTGCAACTATATCTGAGCATCCATCCGAACCTAAACGTAAACGTGGACGTGAATCTAAACATTATTGGACTGTTGATGCCATAGGTATGTATAGATGTTTTATTAACTATAAATTAAATTACATTTTCATTGATATTGTGATGTATGGCTATGCCATTGGAGTTGGATTTTATTCATGGTTACTTAAGTTTCTTCATGAAGTTTCCCTTTATTTTTATAATGTATTTTATTTTTTTTATTTTGTTTCCCTATAATCCTTCTCCTACATATGTACACTGATAACATTTTCAAATCTAACTGGTTTGGAAAATATCCTGCAAGTAAAGTAATTAAGGTAAATAAGCCAAATACTTAGGGTCATTAGATATTTTTACTTAAAGCACTCTTCTGGTCTGATACAGTTCATAAAGTATATATGAGTAATTGACAAGAAAACAATAATTTATGTGATTGATACAATTCACTGTTATAGCTTTTCTGGTCTGGTCTGATACTCTTTTATTTATACTCGTTTGTATATTTTAGATGAATACGGAGACAGTACACGTCTTCATTTATTAGTGAAGGATGTGCATAATTTGCCAGAAGGTTTGCGCATAGTTGTCAATTTTGATAAAGATTATGCAGCAATAGGAGAAGCAGCTGGACTCCTTGCAGGAGTTTGTGGGCAATTGGCCACTGATTGTGTTGCATTTCCAATTAGTTTTGACAAGTGGTCAGACATTCCAGCAAGCTTTTTTGAAAATCAATGGAATATTTTTTTCCTAGTAAGAAGATTACTCAAACTCCAAAGCTTATTTCTTTGCCATTATTTAGTTATATTTGCTGGTTATAATATATATTCTTTGTTATAATATTGAAGGCTCGATTTTGCTTCAAAGTGAGTGATAACTTGGCCAAACGATTTTTGCTCCAATCGCTTGGCAAAAAATGGAGGGAACATAGGATAAAGCTTTGGAATGATTTTTATGATCCGAGGTTGAGTAAAACCGAGATCATAAATAATGCACCAGAAGATATTGCTCCTGATCAATGGGCTTTATTCGTAGAATATCGTTTGAAGCCTGAAACTCAGGTAAATACTTACGCTCCTAGTTAATGTTGTTGAATATATTTAATTGAACATGAACTAGTCAAAGTAATTATGCATTTCAGCACACGAGTCATGAAGCGAGTCTTATTCATTTTACTTCAACCTTTAATTGAAATGAAAGCCAAATAAAGTATATATAACTTTTCATTTTATGTTATTATTATTAGTAACCTCTTCTTTTTTTCTCAATGCAAAATTTCCTTTTGAATTTCTTAATCTAGACAGATAATCCAAAAAATATATAATAAAACAAAAAACTATATGTGAAAGTTTTCTAATATGTAGGTATATATCAAAGTCAAAGACTTATTGGGGAGTGACGTAGTAAAAACTCACCAAATGTTTTTGTAAAATAGTTTACACCTACCGTATCCTTAAGGTATTAAAATGAAATCGAAAATGAATTAAATAATGAAGTAGAAGCTCGACAACATATTAAGAAATATGATTGCTGCATTTTGAAGGGACTATTTTCAAATATGTAGATACGAGTATATATATAATTATTTTTACACTTTATTTGGATTACCACCTAAAAAATTTTGACACTCAAGTCTAAAGAATATTTACCAAAGAAGAAAATATTGCTATAAATTTACAGAATTTAGTAAGAGGAATATTGCTGTGGTTAGTGCACATTTTTATCCTATTCTTATGTGTGTCCAAATTTAACTTGCAGAAACTTTGTAAGAGGAATCAAGAAATTCGGCAAAAACAAATAATTCCTCATACTTCAGGTGCTAAATCAATTGCAAGAAGAAGGGCTGAATTGGTAATCAATTAATGCATGCATATCTAATCTATCTCAAATATAATGCATGCATCATCTCTTAATTTTCTGCATATCTAATCTAAGTTATTAGGCTGCTATTTTTTTTTATCAAGTCTTTCTACTTTTCTTAAATTTTAGACGGAAGAGACGGGAAAAGAAGTTAATAGGGTTCAAATGTGGGACATCACTCACAAGAAAATAGATGGAAGTTATGTTAATGAAAAGGCTAAAGAAATAGCGGTAAGACTAAAGTCCAATAAGTAACTTGTTTGTATTTCTTTTTCTTTCTTTTTTATAAGATAATACTATTTTTTATTCTTTCTCTTTCTTTTTATATATGTAGGAGAAGATCGAAGCACATAGCAGCCAACAACCGATGGAATTAACTGTTAATTCTCCTCTTGATGCTCTTGGAGTAGTTTTTGGGAAAGAACACCCTGGTCGTGTTCGAGGTTTAGGTATGGGAGCTGTTCCAACAATTGCTTTTAAGAACAACACTACAAGGATTAGTCAAATGAATTTAGGTTCTTCAAATGATGTTGGCACATCATCTACTTGTGGTCCAAATGTGCAAGAAGAGTTGGATACCGTTAAAGCGCAATTGCAAGCGCTAGTCTCCTATATTACTTCTAAGGAAGGAGGTAAAATTCCAATACAATTGGCTGGAATGTTCCCTACTCAACAAGTTTCACAGGTACATTCATATTCTGCCTATGATTCCTATTATTAATATAATTAGTAGTAGTGCTAGCTTATGCTAGAGTGATAGTAATAATTAACACAAGTTTAACAAAAGGTATATACTTTCCTTCTATTTATGAAACTCACGGTTATGTGGACCACTAAAGAAGAGAGAGTGTAATTTATAGTATAGCCTCAACCACACACATAAGATAGTTCAAGTAGTGGAACACAACACAACACTGTTTTGGGTAAAGGTGCAAATTAAAGTCTTACCTTCTAAGCTCAACATAACACAAAACAACTTAGCTTAAATTGTCTAAGGAACTATAGTTGACAGAAACTGGTATTGGTTTCTTCCCGTGGCATGATTACAATTACATGGGTTCTGATTCTGACCTGGAGAACTTTGGCCTTGTGAATATCACAAAAACTGGTACTGGTTTCTCCATCCAGTTTCCATGAACTAAAGAATTTATGGTACATTGTATTCTTCAGATTGCCTCTGCCATATGTATTGTTTTTATTTGTTGAATGTCACCTGGCAAATTTGTGGTGAGAAATTGATATGATTTTTTTTACTCCCTAGATTATCTGTGATATATTATTGAAAAGTAAGCATAATGGATTGTTTTACAAATGTAACCTTACTTTATGTATTAGAGATTTAGAGCATCAATTAAAGACTGAATTTCTGAATGATTGGACTGGCCTTGTATTTTAAATGTTTTCAAGTGGTTAGTTGGCTCTATAATTTTAAATTGGTTTTATTATTGTATCAATGCTATGTAATTAGACATGATAAATATATATCAATATATGCCATTTTCTTGCATTTCTTGTGCTCATAATAGTTATATTTTTGTTGTAGGGATTGGATCAGGAGAGTGAGATTCCATCACCAAAAGAGTTAGGAAGTAGGTCTTCTGGAGCAAGCAATAAGGAAGCATGACCTTACTTGATATGTTAAGACATATATTAAGAATTATATGTTAAGACGTAATTGAAAAATGTTACTTTGATACTTTGTTTTTGGATTATGACATTTCAATTATGACTTGGATTATGACTTTGGGATCATGTATGAATTAAAAATCATCTAATGATGTTTGATTTATAATTATGCCTTTTGGTTATTACGAGATTTTTAAGTGAGTTTCGAAAATATCACTTTAAATTGGTAGTTTCAATCTTATTTTAAAAAGCATAAAATTGTCATCATAATTAGGTACAAACGGCGGTTAGAAACCCCCATTTTAAATGAAAACAATGCCATTATACGCTAGTAAAAATGGCGGTTCAAAACTGCCATTTTAAACACAAGATGCCATTATAATCTGGTAAAAATGGCGGTTATAATGGTAAAAACGGCGGTTAAAAACCGCCATTTTAAACAGAAATGATGCCACAACATCCTGGGAAAAACGGCGGTTATAGCCGCCATTTTAAACAATTCAGAAACTGCCATTTTATACGGAAATAATGGCGGTTAAAAACCGCCATTTTAACCCTCAGAGAACCGCCGTATTATCCTCAGGTAATTGTGGCGGTTTTCTAAAAACCGCCGTAATAACCAGAATGGCGCCCAGAATAACGGCGTTTTTTTGGGGCGCCAGTTTCGGTAATAATGGCGGTTCAAACCGCCGTAATTCCCCAAAATAACCGCCGTTTTAACCCCTTTTTTTTGTAGTGTAACATGAAAAACTCCAAAAAAAAAACTATTTACCAATAAGTACTGGAATTACTCTCAGCAGAAAGGATTGTCCTAAAACTTCTGAAGAGAGAGTACGCATGAGTAGAATACCATATGCTAGTGCAGTGGGAGCTATCATGTATACCATGACATGTATAGGTCCTGATGTCGCATATGCGCTAGGAGTAGCTAGTCGATATCAGGCAAATCCCGGTGAGAAAGATTGGAAGGTGGTTAAATCCATTCTTAAATATTTAAGAAGAACCAAAGACCAATTCCTCATCTATGGAGATTCTGAACATATACCAAAAGGGTTCATTGACGCAATTTTTACCTCAGATAAAGATGATAGTAAATCTACTTCAAGTTATGTTTTTACCTTAAACTGTGGTGCAGTGAGTTGGAAAAGTTCCAAACAAACTACTGTAGCTGATTCAACGACTGAAGCTGAGTACATAGTAGCAAGTGAGGCTATTAAAGAAGCTGTGTGGATGAAGAAGTTCATAAACGAGCTTGGTGTGGTGCCTTCAATTAAAGAACCATTTTCATTGCTGTGCGACAATAATGGAGTCATTGCACAAGCAAAAGAGCCAAGATCACATCAAAAATCTAAGCATATCTTGAGAAGGTATCATTTGATAAGAGAAATCGTTGAACGTGAAGACGTTGAAATTCAAAAGGTTGCTGGAAAGGATAATGCAGCAGACCCATTCACTAAGGCACTTGGATCAAAAGAGTTTGATAAGCACATGTGGGAATTGGGATTGAAATATATGAATGATTGGCTCTAGTGCAAGTGGGAGATTTTGTTGGAAATACATGTATGCCCTAGATTCAATCTGTCATTGGCTCTAGTGCAAATGGGAGATTGTTGGAGATAAGTGTGTATGTCCAACAAAATACTATCATAAATTATTATTATTATTATTATTATTATTATTATTATTATTATTATTATTATTATTATTATTATTATTATTATTCCTTTTTATAAGAATAAAATTTTATAATTTATGATAGTAAGAATAAACTTTTATAATTTATGATAGTGTCCTTAATTAAAATTAGAAACGAATAATTACGATAGGGATCGTAATAATGAGATATACGTTTTTTGAGTACTTTTAATTTAAATTGTTCTTAATAGTAGAATCACTAAAAATGGGATATTAGTGATTCGGATAGATTAATATATATATATAGTCTTCATTGGATGAAGTTAATAGATCTCATTTATTAAATTATATATATAAATGGTATATATAGAGATATAACCATTGAACTGACTCACTCTAAGAATTCCTAATGGTTATAGTTATCGTCTATTTGTCAATAGGATTTCTTATGATGAATATAATAAAATTTGCCTTTGACCTGCGACTATCATAGTAATTGACAATGTATTTGTTATACTTTGATTCCGGACACCTAACACCCTACGATATTAGTTGAATAGACATTGGGTATGATTTAAATACTTGTAGAATTAATGATTAGTCAAAATGGAATCCATCAACTATGGTAATGAGTTTGAGCTCTACGATTATAATGAATGAAATAAACAATGCCTTGGCCAAGGAGTTTGAATGAATTAAGAAATGAGTTTCTTAAGTCATTCATAATTCATTATAATAATGGTAACAAGTTAAAGTTTGACAATCAAACCGTACTCTAAAAGTTAGCCAAGAGCTGAAAAGATGGAAGGAGTTATATTTTTGTTCATCTTGGGTTCTTAGTAAAAATATTATTACTTCATGCTATCGGGTTGTCAAGGAGCGTTGCTAGACGCCAACCTTGATTAGTAAATTTAGTATGACTAATTTACTACCCGCTTAGTATTGAACCTATGGGGTCACCCACTAACGAGTGTTCTAATCCTTGGAAAATAATTATTTAATTATTATTTTGATTAGATCAAATAAATAATTATATTAATTCAAATGGAATATTATTATATTCTTTTGCTAGCACCATGAATATAATAATATGATAATTGAGAATATTAAATAATTAATTATTTATTTTATGATGAGTTTTAAACCTGGATAAGATCCTAACTGGTTTTGTTTTAAATTAAGTTGTAATTTGATTCACAAATCAGTCACCAATCTCATACTATATATATATATGTGTATATGATAAAAGAAAGACAACACAAGTTTTTTTTCTTTTACCTCCACATACACAAATATTCCAATTCTTAGTGAAGAATTGCTGGTGCAAGGAGTTGCAAGAAATTTTTCAGTTAAATCCATTGGTCAAGGAGTTGACAACAAGGATCGGTCTCGGTGTGGATACATCTAGGATACTCAGGTATTGACATCTAACCCATCTTATTTCAATAAAGTTTTAAGCACAAAATAGATTAATAGGATTACTTTATTACTTTCGCTGCGTGTTATGAACACTTGTAATCCTACAATTCACGCATACAAATATTGATAGAAAACGAATTTTTTAAACTAATATATAAAAATTTTGTTGGTCATTATAAAATTTTTGTATTGTGTACTAAAATTTCTGTGTTCAATAATTTTGCTGTATTTTATTAGTTGATTGAGTTGATATTTTAGAGAATTCTATCCCATCCGATCCATTTTTAAGTGGTTTGAATTGGATTGAATTTGCGATTTCTTGAATTAAAAAATTAAATATACATAATAAGTCTCAATATCAAATTTTAAATAACCAACAATATCATAATAAATCTCAACAATATCATGAAAACCAACAATAACATAATAATAGAAATAAATTATAAGTGAGTAGTTAAAATAAATACATAAATCGCATTTTGAATTCATAAAATATTCACTAAATAATAATAATACATGAATAGCATAACAATTTATAACAAAATGACATATTATATTTTAAATTTTAAATATAATAATAAAATAATATTATTATTATAGCAGC
>NC_029792.2:115349207-115357491 GCF_000816755.2 Arachis ipaensis
TACAATAATAAAATAATAATATTATAGCGTATTGTGCGGTTTGGATTGATTTGGATCGATTTTGAGAAGTAGATTCGAAATTTGATCCAATCCATATGGTTTGTCCAAAAATAAAATTCAGTCAGATTTAAATTATTATGATTTTAATCAATTTTTTTATTTGAATTGAATTTAATGAATGGTTTAATTTTGATCGATTTGGATTTGGATTTGAATAACCAAAGTGCTCGCTAAAGTAGTATACAAATTAAAAGCATCATTGAAAATCAATGGAGTTACGGCTATAAAAATATACTATTATTTTAATAGAATATCGAATTTTTCATTTAAATTAAATAAACTTAATATTTATCGAATTATATAAAATAAAAAATATCTATGAAAATGTATAAGGTGACACATCCTCGATATTGTACATAAATATCATTATCTCGGACCCATAAAAATAGAATTTTTACTCTTAAATCTATGGTCGATCCAAAATTCAACGTTGCCATCTGTCTTGTAATCTTTTCTTTTACTACGGTTGAAAGGATAATCTAGTTGCATTGCTTCCAAGTTAAGAATACAATAGCGACTTGGAACTAGAGGTGGTAAACAGACCAAAATTCATCAGGCCGATCTGCGTAATTCGCAAAAAAATGCGGACTGAAAATTTGAAACCGCCAAACTTAAAAAGTCCACCTAACTCACACCACGTAATATGTAGGATTTGGTAAGGAGGGACCGGGTGGGGCGGGCTTCTCCAGTGAGCCAGGCGTTTTTTTTTTTCTCAAGGCCATTTTTTTACAAATTTCTATGACGTTATTGATCTACAAGAGGATGAAGATGATAATTGAAGATGTTCTAAGTTATATTTTGGATTATATTTTATGTTTGATTGATTATAAACTTGAAGATATTTAATTATATATTTTGGACAATGTTTGTTTTACTTTGGACAATGTTGGTTTTATTATTTTGTTTTAAAATACTTGGCTTATGATTATGTTTAGGGTTAAGTACGATTTTGGTCCCTGAGATATAGTTTTTCGTCCCAACCTCTTTTTGCCTACAAAATCGTCCCTCAGGTTTAACTTAATTTTAAAATCATCCTTCGGACCAAAATACCATTCTCCTTCCTCTCCAAAATACTCGATTTCTATTCTTCTTCACAACAACATCTGTTCTTCTTTTCCTTCTTCTTCAGCAAAAACAACAATGATGCAGAAACAATATAATAAACATAAAAGAAAAAATAGAAATAGAAATAGAAGCAGCATCACGAATTGAAAATAGAAGCAGAAATAGAATTAGAAACAAAAATAGCAACACAAACATAAGCAGAATTTAAAGCATCAAAAACAAAAATAGAAGCAGAAAAAAATGAATTAACAAAATCAGAAACATAATCAGAATTAGAAATAATGTGACTAACAATGTATTAACAAAATTAGAATCAGAATTGAAAATAATATATTAACAAAATCAAAATCTGAAACAATGTGATTACTAAAATCAGAAACAGAAGCAGAAGTGGAACCCTAAGAAGAAGCAGTGACGCAGAGTAGTCACCTCGAGCACTGTGAGGGAGACGAGAGAGCATGAGCAAGAAAGGGCAGAGAGGAAGAACAGATCGGAGAAGGAGAAGGGGGCCGCTGCGCCATTGTCGAGTTTCGAACGCTGTTGCTAAACCGCCGCCGTTGAGTTCACCAAGAAGAAGGACGATGAAGACAGCAAGTTCGGGAGAGAGCCATTGCCGAGCTTCTAACGCCGTTGCCAAACCACCGCTGTTGAGTTCACCAAGAAGAAGGACAACGAAGACAGCGAATTCAGGAGAGAGGAATTGAGGGAGAAGACCACGCCAGAGTGGGAGTTGCCCCTTCTTCATTGATAAACCCCATATTTAGGGTTTATCTTGTGCTTGATTTAGGGGATTTTATCACCTTTTACCGACATTTACTCAATGAAATAGCATGGTTTCATGATTGTTTCCCAATTTGTGCTTAAGTGTGAAAACATGCTTTCTAGGCCTTTAATTAGCTAAACTTAATTCACCTTTGATTCCACTAGATGCTTTGATATGCTTGCTAGTGATCTCAGGTTGGAAAAGGCTAGGAATGGAGCAAAGGAGTGAGGAAGAAAGCATGCAAAGTGGAGAAATCATGAAAAGCCAAAGATTTGAACTCGCCCATGGACGCGCGCGCGCACTAGGCGCTTACGCGCACTTTGCGAAACACGCCATGGACGCGTACGCGTCGATGTTGATATATGATTTTTTAATGAAAACGTGGCCAGCGAATTCAGAAAGGTTGTGGGGCCCAATCCCAACCAATCTTGGCGCCAAAAATGCTATTTAAAGCCAAGGTTTGAAGGGGAATCATGACTTCATTACACACATTAGGATTAGTTTTAGTTAGTTTTAGAGAGAGAAGCTCTCACTTCTCTCTAGAATTAGGTTTAGTTCTTAGATCTAGATTTCAATTCATGCTCTCTTCTACTTTTGCTTCTTAATTCTTTGTTGTTACAATCATTTTCTTCTACTCTTTTGTTGTAATTTCCTTTACGTTGTTTCTATGCTTTATTGTAGATCTACTCTTGTTCCTTCTATTTACTTCCAATTCAAATTGAGGTAATTCATAATAATTGTGTTTCTTTTGATTGTTGTTATTAATTCCTTGCAATAAGTAGTTGTTAGATTTCATTGTTGTTATCAATTTTTGCTTTCCTTTTATGCCTTCCAAGTGTTTGATGAAATACTTGATTGGATTTTAGTGTAGATTTTGTTTCTCTTAGCTTTGGTAGAGTAATTGGTGATGCTTGAGTTATCTAAATCTTTGTTGATTGATAATTAGAAGTTGCTAATTGATTTGGATACCACTAAAGCTAGTCTTTCCCTTGGGAGTTGGCTAGGACTTGTGGAATCAAGTTGATTCAGCCACTTGACTTTCCTCCATGGTTAGAGGTTAACTAAGTGGTAGCAACAGACAATTCTCATCACAATTGAGGAGGATAATAAGGATGGGACTTCCAATTCTCATAACCTTGCCAAGAGCTTTTCATAGTTGTTAGTTTATTTTCATTGCATTTTACATTACTTGTCTCCTATCTCAAAAACCCCAAACATACTCCATAACCAATAACAAGGACACTTTATAGTAATTCCTAGGGAGAACAACCCGAGGTTCAATACTTCGGTTTATAAATTTAGGGGTTTGTACTAGTGACAAACAAATTTTTGTATGAAAGGATTATTGTTGGTTTATAAACTATACTTGCAACGAGAATTTATTTGTGAATTTCTAAACCGTCAAAAGTCCAATCATCAAAATGGCGTAGGCCACCCACCCGAGAGTGGTGCTGAGCCTGGGCCAGCACTATGCCTTTGGCCCAACCTCATCCACGCGTGCGCGCACCTGGTGCGTACGCGCCCTTCGGCCAAAATGCACATCGGCGCGTAAGCGTGAATGAGGCGTCCGCGCCGGTAAAAAAAAGAGTTTTTTTTTCTCCTCTTCCATTTTTTTTTGTTTATCGCATTCGTATACTTCTTTCTTTACATTTCAATTTTGATTTTATAGCCTATTTTCAATTTTTTTTCTAAGTTTCTCATTTTCATAATGGTGTTGAATTCTTATACTCAATTGTTGAGAACTTCTTGCATTATTTTGGTGCTTCGTGACTTGTTTAACATTAATGATCATATTTGTTCCACACACATGATTAGTGCTTTAGTCTCTCCTTATTCATTATTCTTTGTTTTTGTACTTCATTATCATTGAGTTTGGATGGGACCTTATGCTTTCATGCTTATCACTAATCTTGTTTGTGTCAATCCTTCTTTGATCTTGATGCTCAATATGCTCTTCATGTGTTGACTTTACTCTTGCATCAAGTATTAGTTGATATGCCTTTGCTTATATTGCTTTTTCACTCACATGTTGTAGCTACCATGTAGTGAGACCCTTACCCTTATTTGGCATTAGCCCCCGCCTATGTTCTCTTTGCTTTGCTATCTTTGTTATAGGCTTAATTTTCTTTCTTTTTTCTCTCCCTTTAGGTTGGCCACCAAGAACGGAGGAATAGGAAAGTTTCTAAATGGGGCAACAAACAAGTCATCCGCACAGTCCTTTGAAGAAGCTCATCAATTGTAGCAACCCATCCACCTTGCTCTTCTTTGCATGCACTGAGGACAGTGCAATCTTCAAGTGTGGGGAGGTCGTCTGACCGATCTCCATGGGTAACAATTTCCTTTTCAACACCAATTTTTTTATTTTCTTCGTTAGATAGTTGTTGCAATACATAATAGGTTGCATGTTAGTTAGAATTTGTACATATTTTTACTACTTCTTTCCTATTAGGACTACTTGGTTAGGGTGATAATTTCTTTTCCAATAAATTATTTTTAGGGCAACCTACCAATTTGAAAACTTTTTGTTGAACTTGCTTGAAAGAATTTATTTTGGAACACGATTTTTGAGCTAAGAACACAAGCTTGTGAGATTTGAGCCTAATGGTGTGGTTACATCTTATAACCACTTATTTTCTCTTCTTGTGTGCATTACTCTCTTTCTATGATTGTGATCTTTGATTTGTTTAATTCTTTATGTCCATTATTTTGTGTATTCATGTATTTATATGATTGAGGCCATTATTTCATTAGCTCACTTACCCAAATAGCCTACCTTTTACTCTCCATTGTTAACCAATTTTGAGCCTATGCTTAACCCAATTGTTCTTTATTTTAGCACATTACAAGCCTAAAGCGAAAAACAATAAAAGTCCCTTGTTTGGATCTTTGATTAGTTTAGGCTAGTGAGAGTGTTTATAATTCAAGTTTGGGAAGATTTGGGAACATTGGTTGGGATAAAAGGGTGTTTTGTATTTCTATATTTGGGAATTAGGTGCATACTCATGTATTAATTAAATGTATAAACCTTATGCATTGATGTTCTTGTATATAGTTTGAAAGAAAAAAAAAAAGAGAAGAAAAACAAAAGAAAAAGAAAAATAAAAAGAAATATATGGAAAAGAAAAGAAAAAAAAAAGAAGAAAACAATAAAATGGGGACAAAATGCCCCAAAGCAAAGCTCAATAAGGGTCAATGCATATGTGTTGTGAAATATAAGGAAAATGCATGAGTATGTGGGAAAGTGAAGAATTGGTAGTTAGATTAGAACTTAATTGTATAGGTTATATAGGTTAGGTGGGAAAGTCTATGTTAATCAAAGATTCAATTCTAGTCCACTTAACCATATATGACCCTAGCCCCATTACAACCCTTGAGAAAGTCCTCATGATAATTGTATGCATGTATTGAGTAAATATTGATTGTTAGATAAAAAATAAATCTTGGAAAGCATGATTAGGGGAGAATTAAGAGAATCGACCCTACACACTTGAGCGACTAGAGTGCAAACACTCCCGGTGAGGGTTCGATGCTCAATTCCTTGATTTTCGGCTTTCATGCGCGTTCTTCTTGCAAGTCTACTTGAACTTCATTTTGATATTTAAATTGGTAGGATTCATGAGTCGTCATGGGACCTTGGCCCTACTTGTGAATATATGTCTTGGAGATTGATTTATTTTTGACCAAGTAGGTAGAATCATTTTGCATTTAGTTGCATTCATATAGATAGATGCATATAGTTTAGGTTGCATTTAGATTAGATTCCATTGAATAAATGCCATACCCTTACTTCATTCTTGGTTTAAGCATAAGGACATGCTTGGTTTAAGTGTAGGAAGGTTGATAAACCCCATATTTAGGGTTTATCTTGTGCTTGATTTAGAGGATTTTATCACCTTTTACCCACATTTACTCAATGAAATAGCATGGTTTCATGATTGTTTCCCAATTTGTGCTTAAGTGTGAAAACATGCTTTCTAGGCCTTTAATTAGTTAAACTTAATTCACCTTTGATTCCACTAGATGCCTTGATATGCTTGCTAGTGATCTCAGGTTGGAAAAGGCTAGGAATGGAGCAAAGGAGTGAGGAAGAAAGCATGCAAAGTGGAGAAATCATGAAAAGCCAAAGATTTGAACTCGCCCATGGAAGCGCGCACGCACTAGGCGCTTATGCGCACTTTGCGAAACACGCCATGGACGCGTACGCGTGCTGTGCGCGTACGCATCGGTGTTGATATATGATTTTTTAATGAAAACGTGGCCAGCGAATTCAGAAAGGTTGTGGGGCCCAATCCCAACCAATCTTGGCGCCAAAAATGCTATTTAAAGCCAAGAATTGAAGGGGAATCATGACTTCATTACACACATTAGGATTAGTTTTAGTTAGTTTTAGAGAGAGAAGTTCTCACTTCTCTCTAGAATTAGGTTTAGTTCTTAGATCTAGATTTCAATTCATGCTCTCTTCTACTTTTGCTTCTCAATTCTTTGTTGTTACAATCATTTTCTTCTACTCTTTTATTGTAATTTCCTTTATGTTGTTTCTATGCTTTATTGTAGATCTACTCTTGTTCCTTCTATTTACTTCCAATTCAAATTGAAGTAATTCATAATAATTGTGTTTTTTTTATTGTTGTTATTAATTCCTTGCAATAAGTAGTTGTTAGATTTCATTGTTGTTATCAATTTTTGCTTTCCTTTTATGCCTTCCAAGTATTTGATGAAATGCTTGGTTGAATTTTAGTGTAGATTTTGTTTCTCTTGGCTTTGGTAGAGTAATTGGTGACGCTTGAGTTATCTAAATCCTTTGTTGATTGATAATTAGAAGTTGCTAATTGATTTGGATACCACTAAAGCTAGTCTTTCCCTTGGGAGTTGGCTAGGACTTGTGGAATCAAGTTGATTCATCCACTTGACTTTCCTTCATGGTTAGAGGTTAACTAAGTGGTAGCAATGGACAATTCTCATCACAATTGAGGAGGATAATAAGGATGGGACTTCCAATTCTCATAACCTTGCCAAGAGCTTTTCATAGTTGTTAGTTTATTTTCACTGCATTTTACATTACTTGTCTCCTATCTCAAAAACCCCAAACATACTCCATAACCAATAACAATGACACTTTATAGTAATTCCTAGGGAGAACGACCCGAGGTTCAATACTTCGGTTTATAAATTTAGGGGTTTGTACTAGTGACAAACAAATTTTTGTATGAAAGGATTATTGTTGGTTTAGAAACTATACTTGCAACGAGAATTCATTTGTGAATTTCTAAACTGTCAAAAGTCCAATCATCAAATGGCGCAGGCCACCCACCCGAGAGTTGTGCTGAGCCTGGGCCAGCACTATGCCTTTGGCCCAACCTCATCCACGCGTGCGCGCACCTGGTGCGTACGCGTCCTTCGGCCAAAATGCATATCGGCGCGTAAGCGTGAATGACGCGTCCGCGCCGGTAAAAAAAAAAAGAGTTTTATTTATATAGGACCGGGTCAATCGGTTCAACCAGTGATTCACCGGTTGAACCAATAACCCAGTGACCCAATAGCTTGACCGGTTCGATCACCGGTTCGATTCTGATAACTATGTCTCGCATGTACGTCAAACATGACCGTCACATGCTAATCAACCTCGACCCAAAATGTCTTGTTTCGAAACTCTCCACTCGGAAGCACTGATAGAAATCTGTATGCAACTCTTCTAACTTTCTTAGAATCTAGTATACCCATACTAGTTAATATGAGATTCTTTAGCGTATCCAAAGAATTAAGACGATAAGTGTGCAATATCACAGATGAATCGCACTCAACTATTACTCCCATTTACCACTTCTAATTATCCCATTTGAATAAATTAGCACAAGAAAAGAAAAATGATTACTAATAGCCATGTACGAAGAATAAAGTAAGAGGAAATACAGATTATTAGTTGAATTAGTTCCGTGTGATGAGCAGGAACGAAGTTTCCTATATAAAGGGGAGGCACCCCTCCCAAAAAAATTTTATGTAAAAAAAAATAAAATAATTAAGAGTGGCCCCTCTAAAAAAATATTGATGACCTCCTTCTCTAACTTTTATGGGTTTGGATGATGATCAATTGGTCATCATAAGAAAAATTAGAAGTTAGTGATGTTCCTAAAATTTTTTCTAAATCCAAAAGTTCAATTTTCTTTCCAACAAAAAAAAAAAAAACCCTTCTTTCTTCTCTTTTTCTTTCGCACTCACATAGAGCACTTTATCCGTGAATCACTCTTATAATCTTCTCTTTTGTACTTTGGTTCTCAGATCTTATCTCTTTGACAAAGTTTTTGAATTTAATAGTAAAATTTGATCTATTTATTTATTTATTTTTATTAATTTCTTAATTAAGTTTTATTTTTCTTTTTTCATTATAATGATAAATAA
>NC_029792.2:115358260-115382407 GCF_000816755.2 Arachis ipaensis
CACTTTAACTTCTCAATAATATAGTTTAATATTTGAAGGATCAACACTTTAACTTCTACCATTATATTGCGATTGGAGTTCTCATATATTTTTAATTTCTCACCCTAATTTTTACAAATTCTAACGCAATCTTTATGTATTTTTAATTTTTCACTTTAATCTTCACAAATTCCAACATAAATACATTTCTATCATAAATTATGTATGAACTTATATCTATTTATATTATTTTTTGTGCATTATTTTTGTATTTTTTAATAGATCTGTTCTTTTTTTTTTTTCTTTAGAACGTGAGGTAGGAGACGTAGCTTATGGAACCTATCATAAAATTTTCGTACACTAACTGAATAAACATTAATCAAAATTATAGTAATAACATATGTAGTCAAAATTATAGTAACAACATATATATACATATGTAAATATAGGTGGGTAATGGATGTACCAGTATTAATATTAGATTACATACAAGTTTTATTATTGGTTGATATGGTATTTTCGTGATGATATTATGATATAATAAATATTTATTTTTTACATTATATGAAATTTTAAAAAATTTTAAAAAAAGTAATTATTCTTCGTTATATAAAGATATGTTTATTCTAGACTTTTATTTTTAAAAGTTATTTTACCAAACATAATTGTGGTGCTTGTGCTTATTAAAAGCTATTTTTAACTTGATTTTACCAAATGCAAGTGCTGTAACTTTTAAAAAGCAAAAGTTTTACCAAACTAAGCCTAAGTCCTATTAATCATTATCTTCAATCAGTTATTTATATATTATATTTTGACGATATATCTAAGGTATTGAGACACCTAAACATATATGCATACACATATCTCAGATACTGAATTATCTAGTTATGGATAAACATATATGACGTATCCCAAGTACCAAGACACCTAGATATGTAAATACATATATCACGAGTACTGAGTAGCCTATTTATGAACAAATGTGTGGTTTGTATGTATTCCGAGTGTAACCGAATTATTTGTTTCCACACATTGTTACTTATCCTGAGTATGTATTAGTCATTGGATTATATTTTTTATGATTTTCGTATCACAGTATCTGTAAACCCGTTAAATTAGTAAATAATTAGTCGATAAATTAATTTTTAATAAAAAAATTATAAATCTGAATATTATATTAAATTAGGATAGAGCTCATTGAAACGAGAATTTTGACACTAATTTCGAACAAATCGGTCCAAAATTAGACCGAACCGGTTAAATCGGGCCCAAACCGAGCCGTGGGCCCAACCAGGCCAGCCTTTTAAATGAGCCCACGTCCTTCTCTTCTCCATTTTCAGCAAAACGCTGAAGCTTGCAAGCAGGGGAGAAGAAAGAAGAAAACCCTTTACGATAAATTTAAATTGTCGTAACTCCTCCGTCCGAGCTCCGATCACCGCACCATTTGCAGTCACGTGACCACCGCGTCGAGCTCTACGTTTCTACCGGAATAAATTTATTGGTAAGCCACTAATCACTCCTAGCCACTCCTTTCCCCAAATTTTTCAAAAATTGAAAGAGATGTTGAGTTTCTTTGACTTTTGATGTTTTAGGATCCAATTAGCTTGAGGAAAACGTTCACTCTTGCTTATATGAAGCTTGGGTAAGGTGAGGATATAATAATTCTATCTAAATATTCTAAATTTGTATTTTAGAAATTAAATTGGGTATATATGTGTTATGAATGTGTATTAGGTTGTGAATAAATAATTGGAGCTTGAAATTGTGAATACCAGAACTTAGAGGAAGCTGTGTAGTTGAGGTTTTGAGGTTGTGATTGGTTTTAATTAAATTGCCTTGATCGTTATGTGGAAATCGGCCAAGGTATGGTTTAGATTTCTTGCATTTAATATATAATGTTCTGTGAAAACTTAGGCTAGATGACCATAGGATAAGTTGGAATGCAGGTGTGTGTTTAATGTTTAGCAATTTGTTGATGAATATGTTTGGTTGGTGTTTGTTGGATAATTAGTAATTTAATTATGGGATGGAGATTGTTATTATGTTAATTTGGAAAGAGACATGGTTGAGTGTTGTTGCTGGAATTGTGTTGGTATTGATAGGTTGATAATGAATGAAATGGAAACTTTGGATGAGAATAAGGTTTAAAGGGGTTTGCGAAATTGTAGTTTTGGGTTGAACTTCGACGGGCTATAACTTGGTTTTTGGAACCCGAAATTGATTCTAACATGTTTTAAATGAAAATTGGGTTCGTGAAGTTTATGCCATTCGAAGAACGGAAGAAAAACGATTTAAAACGATCAAGTTATGCTCGTCGGAAATTTGGAGGGTAATATGTTGATATGCAGGTGGTATTCTCCCTGATTGTGCAGCTCTGGTTGATCTTTTTTTTTTTTGAAGAACGTACGTCCATGCGTACGCGTGGCCCATGCGTATGCGTGGCATGGAATTTTGACGACGCGTACGCGACTGGTCCCATGCGCATGCGTAAGGGGTTAATAAGCATGTCCACGCGTACGTATGACCCACGCGCACGCGTGACACTAAGTTTTCACCCACGCGTACGCATGACAAAGGGACGCGCGCGCGAGCTGGAGTTTCACACTCCCACGCGCACGCATGGCCCCTGTTCCAGCAAACATGATTTTTGAAGTTTTAAACCCAATTTCAAACTTCAAAATCTCTATTCTCATTCCTTAGTCATAAATAATAGTATTAGACCTGATATTCAGATGAAGTTAAGAAATGGGGATAACTTGGAGATGAAGTAAAGCTGAAAAGTGATGAATTGACTATAAAATGTTATGGATGGTCATGTATGTTACTTGGCTTGATAATCAAAAGAATGATCATGTATGATACTTGGTTTGAATGATTAAATGATCTGAGATACGAGATTTCCTGGATAAAGTACTGTGGCTTGCCACCACGTGTACCAGGTTGAAAGCTCGATACTCTGTTGACCCTACGACATAAGGGTGACCAGGACCTTATAAATTCCTGGGAATGTTAACCCTCATTGAGCAATATTGATTATTTGAGAAAAAGCTATGGATAGACTCTTGGGGATGCAAGTCGAGGGACAGTCTAAGGTTTTCGGACTTGTCGGGTTGGCTGGATAACCGACAGATGAGCCTCATCAGTCATAGGACAAGCATGCATCATATGCATACTACTTGAATTACTTGTTTGTGCATTAACTGGGTGTGCCTAAATGTACTTGCCAAGCTAAATGTATATTTGTTACCTGCAGTACTTGTAACCTTATTGTGCTTGCTTTTATCTGTTTATTTGTCTGTGAAATGCTGACGAAGATGGAGGTATGGAGGAATGGCAGTATGGGACTTAGATTTTAAAGTTAAGTTAAGTTAAGTTTAGATACTCTTAGAAAATTACCTTTTATAGCTTTTATTTAATACTTTAAGCTCTATAATCTGAGTATCGGCCTTCTAGGATTGCCTCTGGCATTCCCAAGACCTTATATATTATGTGTGTGGCATCTTTACCATACTGAGAACCTCTGGTTCTCACCCCATACTATGTTTTTGTTTTTCAGATGCAGGTCGGGAGGCATCTCGTTAGGCATCTAGACTCCTGCGAAGTGGTTACTGGGCTATTTTGTTGTACAGTAATGTATATATATATATATATATATATATATATACCTGTACAACAAAATAGCCCAGTAACCACTTCGCAGGAGTCTAGATGCCTAACGAGATGCCTCCCGACCTGCATCTGAAAAACAAAAACATAGTATGGGGTGAGAACCAGAGGTTCTCAGTATGGTAAAGATGCCACACACATAATATATAAGGTCTTGGGAATGCCAGAGGCTTCTCTCCGCTTATCTTGCCCTTTCGATCCTCTTAGAGGTTTATGGAGAGACAGGATTTTGTTTATGTACATTTGGGTTTTGGTTATGTATGTATATATGTGTAAATATTCTCCGGCCAGCCTTGACTTTGCGGGCTGAGTTAGGAGCTTGTTATTTTGTATCTTTGGCTCTCTATTCCTACTTTTATTATCTTATGTTTGATAGTTATAGTTTTCTTCACACGCAAGTTATTCCGTTTCCGGAGCGTTATGCTTTTTGTTTCGCGATTTTGCTTTACCCATTTTTCAAGACTCCTAGTTTATTATATTCTTTCTACTATTTGTATTCATTTTAATTTTAGAAGTCGTAGCACCACGCCACCTCTATTTTACATCCTAGGTGTACAGCTCTGCCTGGTAGGGTGTTACATTATGGTATCAGAGTAGTTCGTTCCTGTAGAGCCTCAGAGACGGACTGACTATACTTCTGTGCATACTCTGTGTGTGACTATATGCTACCTAGGATATCCGACTGGTATGTGTAGCATACATGTTCGTGAGCATGCATTTGGGACTTTAAAGCATTAAACTTGAGATATTGAGACTGGTCACCTTAATATCAATTGTTTGGTGTGAATAGGGACCAAATGTTGTCTCGCAGATCCGAGTGAGATTCCCAGAGGGAAAATCTTAGGACTGAATCGATGCAAAGACCTCGAGATGGAAGCCTGGGTGCTGGTACAAGCAATGTAGGTCAATACTACAGGTCTATGACCCTTACTGATTTCCTCAAGAGTGGTCCACCTCAGTTTAATAGAAATGCCAATGCATTGGAGGCTGATCGGTGGTTTCGAGACGTGGAGAGGTTTTTGTACACTCAGCACGTTCCTGAAGTACAGTCAGTGAAAATAGTGACCTACATGTTGGAGGGAGATGCTCAGAAATGGTGGCAGAAGTTATGTTATACCTTGCAGATAGAGTTAATAGATGTCCCTTGGAATAGATTCATGACGGAATTTTACGGGAAATATTTCTTGCAAGCACTTCGTATTGCAAAGGAGTTGAAGTTAATGTAGCTGAAGCAAAAGAATATGTCTGTTGCTGACTATACCCGTGAATTCGACAACCTGTGCCATCTCTCAAAAGTTTGTCAAGGAAATCCAGCCAATTATGAGGAATGGAAGTGTTCTCAGTATGAGAAAGGAATTAGGAGAGACCTCTTTAACTACGTGTATCTGCAAAGGTTAACGAATTTCACTGAACTGGTTAAGAAAAGTCAATTTGCAGAAAGTTACTCCATGAAGTGGGCAATACTACAAGAAGGTTATAGAGAGACTGCTCTAGATGAGCTGCATAGAGCTGGGTTAGGTGAATGCTACAAGTGTGGGACACCGAGGCATATGGCTCGAGACTGTTCACACAGGAAACACCGGGATGCAGCCGAATCTGATTTTTAGACCCGAGGTAACCATAAACTAGCAGTTGAATTTCGAACTTCCTTGTATATCATTAATATGTGATATTCATTCGTAATGTATGACACGCATTAATAATCGTAAAGCCCAAGTTGATGATTAGTCGAAGGCTATTAGTTGTTAAGACGGAATAATATTTAGTTAACTTAAAAGGGTGGATCGGATTGAAGTAATGTTAGGTTTAAAACAGATAAGGGTTAGAAATGAAGACATTTCGAAGACTGCTTTCAGGACACGTTATGGTCATTATGAGTATACGGTGATGCCTTTTGGATTGACTAATGCTCCGGCAGTATTCATGGGTTATATGAACAGGATTTTCCGGCCGTACCTGGACGAGTTTGTCATTGTCTTCATTGATGATATTCTTGTTTACTCTAAGACTGAGGAGGAGCATGCTGATCACTTGTAAACTGTGCTGCAAATTCTGAGAGACAAGAAGTTGTACGCTAAGTTATCTAAATGCGAGTTTTGGAAGAGTGAAGTGAAGTTTCTCGGTCACATGGTGAGTAAGCAGGGAATAGCGGTGGATCCTGCTAAGGTGAAAGCAGTAATGAATTGGGAGCGACCAACTTCAGTGACAGAGATCAGGAGTTTCCTAGGTTTGGCAGGGTATTATCGGAGATTCCTTAAAGGATTTTCATAGCTCGCCTTACCTTTAACTAAGTTGACTAGAAAGGATACACCTTTTGTCTGGACTTCAGAGTGTGAAGAGAGTTTTCACGCATTGAAGCAAAGGTTGACCACTACACCCGTGTTGGTACTGCCTGAGCCAATTGAACCATTTCAAGTATACTGTCATGCATCCTTAAAGGGTTTGGGGTGCGTTCTGATGCAACACCGGAATGTTGTAGCATACGCCTCACAGCAATTAAACCGCAGGAGATGAACTATCTGACTCACGATTTAGAACTTACTGCTGTTGTGTTTGCTCTGACAACTTGGAGGCATTATCCCTATGGCGTGAAGTTTTATGTCTTCTCAGATCATAAGAGTTTGAAGTATCTCTTCAGGCAGAAAAAGTTGAATATGCGTCAGAGGAGGTGGATGGAGCTTCTGAAGGATTATGATTTTGAATTGAATTACCATCCAGGAAAAGCGAATGTTTTGGCGGATGCCCTGAGTCGGAAGTCTTTGTATGCAGCTTGGATGATGTTACGAGAAGAAGAGTTACTAAAGGTATTTCAAGGTTTGAACCTGGAAGTTAAGGAAGAATCTGGAATTCCGTGTTTGAATCAGTTGCAAATTTCAAGTAATTTTAAATCAGAACTTCTTAAGGCTCATCAGGAAGGTGAAGCATTACGTAAAGTATTGCCAGCGATTGAACAGGGAAAGTAGTGGAGAGTGTCAAAAGGTCAGAATGGTTTGCGGAGGTTCAAGAACTGGATTGTTGTGCCAGATGTCAGAGACCGGTGACAAAATATTTTGAAGGAAGCTCATAAGAGCGAGTTTTCAGTCCATCCAGGAAGCACTAAAATATATCAAGATCTAAAAGCGATGTTCTGGTGGCCAGGAATGAAGAATGATGTGGCATTGTATGTATCTAAATGTTTAACGTGTCAAAAGGTTAAGATTGAGCATCAGAGACCATCAGGAACCCTTCAGCCTTTAGAGATTCCACAATGAAAATGGGAGAGTATCGCAATGGATTTTGTCATAGGTTTGCTTAGAACCCGGTCTGGTTGTGACGTTATTTGGGTAGTTGTGGATTGACTGACAAAATCAGCTCACTATCTCCCCATTCGAATAAGTTGCACAATGGAGGAATTGGCTCGAATGTACATCAAAGAGATTGTCAGATTGCACGGCGTGTGATGAGCGGATAATTTATACGCTTTTTGGCATTGTTTTTAGGTAGTTTTTAATATGAATTAGTTAATTTTTATTATATTTTTATTAGTTTTTAAATAAAAATCATATTTCTGGACTTTACTATGAGTTTGTGTATTTTTCTGTGATTTCAGGTATTTTCTGGCTGAAATTGAGGGACCTGAGCAAAAATCTGATTCAGAGGCTGAAAAAGGACTGCAGATGCTGTTGGATTCTGACCTCCCTGCACTTGAAGTGGATTTTATGGAGATAAAGAAGCCCAATTGGTGCGCCCTCAATTGCGTTGGAAAGTAGACATCCTGGGCTTTCTAGAAATATATAATAGTTCATACTTTGCCCGATATTTGATGGTCCAAAATGGCGTTCAAAGTCAGCCTAAAACTTCTGGCGTAAAACGCCCAAACTGGCAGCAGAATTGGAGTTAAACGCCCAAACTGGCACAAAAGCTGGCGTTTAACTCTAGAAATAGCCCAAGCACGAAAAAGCTTCAACGCTCAGCCCAAGCACACACCAAGTGGACCCCGGAAGTGGATTTCTGCATCATTTACTCATTTCTGTAAACCCTAGGCTACTAGTTCATTATAAATAGGACATTTTACTATTGTATTTTCATCTCGGGAACACATTATGTAACTTTTATGTTCTGAGACCTCCATGGGAGGCTGGCCACTCGGCCATGTCTACCCTATTTTCACTTATCTATTTTCAACGGTGGAGTTTCTACACCCCAAAGATTAACGTGTGGAGCTCTGCTGTTCTTCATGAAATAATGCAATTACTACTGTTTTCTATTCAATTCAAGTTTATTCTTATTCTAAGATATCCATTCGTACTTCAACATGATGAATGTGATGATTATGTGACACTCATCACCATTCTCACTTATGAACGCGTGCCTGGAAATCACTTCCGTTCTACATGAAAACAAGCTTGAATGCATATCTCTTAGCCTCCTGGTTCACGATCAGAGTCTTCGTGGTATAAGCTAGAATTAATTGGCAGCATTCTTGAGATTCGGAAAGTCTAAACCTTATCTGTGCTATTCCGAGTAGGATCTGGGATGGCATGACTGTGACGAGCTTCAAACTCGCGAGTGTTGGGCGTAGTGACAGGCGCAAAAGGATCAATGGATCCTATTCCAACATGAGTGAGAACCGACAGATGATTAGCCGTGCGGTGACAGCGCATTTGGACCATTTTCACTAAGAGGACGGACGGTAGCCATTGACAACGGTGATCCCCCAACATACAGCTTGCCATGGAAAGGAGTATGAATGATTGGATGAAGACAATAAGAAAGCAGAGGTTCAGAAGGAACAAAGCATCTTCATACGCTTATCTGAAATCCCACCAATGAATTACATAAGTATTTCTATCTTATTTTCTGTTTTAATTATATTTTAATTATCAAAATCCCATAACCATTTGAATCCGCCTGACTGAGATTTACAAGGATTACCATAGCTTGCTTCAAGCCGACAATCTCTGTGGGATCGACCCTTACTCACGTAAGGTATTACTTGGACAACCCAGTGCACTTGCTGGTTAGTTGCACGGAGTTGTGTGAAAAGTGTGCGATCACGATTTCGTGTACCAAGTTTTTGGCGCCGTTGCCGGGGATTGTTCGAGTTTGGACAACTGACGGTTCATCTTGTTGCTCAGATTAGGTAAATTTATTTTATTTTAAGCTTTTATTTTTTGTTTTATTTTTGAAAATTTTTTTTTCAGAATTTTTAAGAATGAATTCTAGAGTTTCATGATGATCTGTTGAAGTCTGGCTGGCTGTGAAGCCATGTCTAATCTTTTCGACCGAGGTTTCAACTTATCATCACAAGAGCTTGTTGATTTCTATCAATCTTGCTGTTGAATGTAATGATCTGCTAAAGCTTGGCTGGCCATTGGCCATGTTTAGTGTTTTGAACCGAAACTTTTACTGAAAGCTTGGCTGGCTAGTAAGTCATGTCTAATTCCTGGACCGGAGTTTTAGACTAACACTGCATGATTCCTGGAATTCTCATTAAGAATTTTGAATTTCTTATTTTCTTTTTCCAAATAATTTTCGAAAAAAATAAAAAAAAGTAAAATCATAAAAACCAAAAAATTTTGTGTTTGAGTCTAGTGTCTCTTTTTAAGTTTGGTGTCTTGCATATTTTTAATTTTCTTGCATCTTTCGAATATATGCATTATGTTCTTCATCGATCTTCAAGTCGTTCTTGATGATTTTCTTGGGTCTGACCTTTAAATTCTCTTGTTTTGTGTCTTTTGTTGTTTCTCATATGTATTCTCAATTTATTAGTGTCTCTAATATGAAAATTTCTAAGTTTGGTGTCTTGCATGCATTGTTTATCTGATCTTAGTTTTCCATGATTAGTTTCATCTTGTTGTTTTTCATCATTAAAAATTCAAAAAATTTTCAAAATTATGTCTTTTCAAGTTAATAATACAGAGAATTGAAGATTCAGAACATACAGCAGAGGAATTACAGAGAAAAAGCTGGGCGTTCAAAACACCCAGTGAAGAAGGAAAACTGGCGTTTAAACGCCAGCCAGGGTACCTAGCTGGGCGTTAAACGCCCAAAAGGCTAGTATTTTGGGCGTTAAACACCAGAATGGATACCATTCTGGGCGTTTAACGCCAGGACAACACAAGGGAGGTAAGTTAGTTTTTAATTCAAATCTTTTTCAAATTTTCATAATTTTTCAAAATCAAATCTTTTTCAAATCATTTTTTTATCATATCTTTTTCAAAATCAAATCTTTTCCATTTTTCTCTCACTATTTTCGAAAATCCTTGCTACCAATTAATGATTTGATTCAAAAATTTCAAGTTTGTTACTTCTTTGTTAAGAAAGGTTCAATATTTGAATTTTAGAATCATATCTTTTAAATTTCTTGTTAGCCAAGTCATTAATTTTAAAAATCAAATCTTTTTAAATTATTTTTCAATCATATTTTCTCAATCACATCTTTTTCAAATTAATTTTCAATCATATTTTTTTTATTGCTAATTTCAAAATCTTTTTCAAAATCACTTAACCACTTTCTCACTTTTAATTTTCGAAAACCATCAACCACTTTTTCAAAATTCCTTTTAATTAATTTAAATTTTTTTAATTTTGTTTTCGAAAATTCTTCTCCCTCCTCACCTTTTTCTATTTAAGGACTAACACTTCTCCTCTATTAGCAATTCGGACTCTCTCCCTCTCTATAAGTTCGAATTCTCCTCTCTACCTCATCCTTCTATTCTTCTTTTCCTCTGACACCTCAAGGAATCTCTATACTGTGACATAGAGGATTCTATACTTTCTTGTTCTCTTCTTTTTCATATGAGCAGGAACAAGGACAAAGGCATTCTTGTTGAAGTTGATCCTGAACCTGAAAGGACCTTAAAGAGAAAGCTAAAAGAAGCTAAAGCACAACTCTATGGAGAGGACCTAACAGAAATTTTCGAAAGAGAAGAAGACATGGCAGCCGAAAATAACAACAATGCCAACAATGCAAGGAAGATGCTCGGTGACTTCATTGCACCTTCTTCTGACTTCTGTGGAAGGAGCATCTCAATTCCTGCAATTGGAGCAAACAACTTTGAGCTTAAGCCTCAATTAGTTTCTCTAATGCAGCAGAATTGCAAGTATCATGGACTTCCATTGGAAGATCCTCATCAGTTTCTAGCTGAATTCTTACAAATCTGTGATACTGTTAAGACCCATGGGGTTGACCCTGAGGTCTACAGACTTATGCTCTTCCCTTTTGCTGTAAGAGACAGAGCTAGGACATGGTTGGACTCACAACCTAAAGAAAGCCTGAACTCTTGGGAAAAGCTGGTCAATGCCTTCTTGGCAAACTTCTTTCCACCTCAAAAATTGAGTAAGCTTAGAGTGGAAGTCCAGACCTTCAGACAGAAGGAAGGCGAATCCCTCTATGAAGCTTGGGAAAGATACAAGCAATTGATCAGAAGGTGTCCTTCTGGCATGCTTTCAGAATGGAGCATCATATGCATATTCTATGATGGTCTGTCTGAACTGTCCAAGATATCATTGGACAACTCTGCTGGTGGATCTCTTCATCTGAAGAAGACACCTGAAGAAGCCCAGGAACTCATTAAAATGGTTGCAAATAACCAATTCATGTACACTTCTAAAAGGAATCCTGTGAATAATGGGACAACTCAGAAGAAAAGAGTTCTTGAGATTGATACTCTGAATGCCATATTGGCTCAGAACAAAATATTGACTCAGCAAGTCAATATGATTTTTCAGAGTCTGTCTGGAATGCAAGCAACAACAGGCAGTACTAAAGAAGTATCTTCTGAAGAAGAAGCTTATGATCCTGAGAACCCTGCAATGGAAGAGGTGAATTACATGGGAGAACCCTATGTAAACACCTATAATCCTTCATGGAGAAATCATCCTAATCTCTCATGGAAGGATCAACAGAAGCCTAACCAAGGCTTCAATAATAATAATGGTGGACAAAATAAGTTTAGCAATAGCAAGCCTTTTCCATCATTTTTTAGCAACAGATAGAGAATTCTGAGCAGAGTCTCTCTAGCTTAGCAGCCATAGTCTCTGATCTATCTAAAACCACACTAAGTTTCATGACTGAAACAAGGTCCTCCATTAGAAATTTGGAGGCACAGGTGGGTCAGCTGAGTAAGAAAGCTACTGAACTCCCTCCTAGTGCTCTCCCAAGCAATACAGAAGAGAATCCCAAGAGAGAGTGCAAGGCCATAAACACGTCCTACATGGCCGAATGCATAGAGGAAGGAAAGACAGTAATTTCCATTGAGGAAGACCTCAATGGACGTCCACTGGCCTCCAAGGAGTTCCCTAATGAGGAACCAAAGGAATCTGAGGCTCATATAGAGACCATAGAGATTCCACTGAACCTACTTCTGCCATTCATGAGCTCAGATGAGTATTCTTCCTCTAAAGAGGATGAAGATATTGCTGAAGAGCAAGTTGCTAAGTACCTTGGAGCAATCATGAAGCTGAATGTCAAGTTATTTGGTAATGAAACTTGGGAGGATGAACCCCCATTGCTCATCAATGAACTGAATGATCTGGTTCAACTGAAATTACCTCAGAAGAAACAGGATCCTGGAAAGTTCTTAATACCTTATACCATAGGCACCATGATATTTGAGAAGGCTCTGTGTGACCTAGGGTCAAGTGTAAACCTCATGCCCCTCTCTTTAATGGAGAAACTAGGGATCCTTGAGGTGTAAGTTGCAAGAATCTCACTAGAGATGGCAGACAATTCAAGGAAACAAGCTTATGGACTTGTAGAGGATGTCTTGGTGAAGGTTGAAGGCCTTTACATCCCTGCTGACTTCATAATCCTGGACACTGGGAAGAATATGGATGAATCCATCATCCTTGGCAGACCCTTCCTAGCCACAGCAAAAGCTGTGATTGATGTTGACAGAGGAGAGCTGGTCATTCAAGTGAATGAGGACTGCCTTGTGTTTAAGGCTCAAGGACCTCCTTATGCACACATGGAGAAGAAGCATGACAAGCTTCTCTCAATGCAGAGTCAAACAGAGCCCCCACATTCAAACTCTAAGTTTGGTGTTGGGAGGCCATCATCATGCTCTGAGTATCTGTGAGGCTCCATGAGAGCCCACTGTCAAGCTATTGACATTAAAGAAGCACTTGTTGGGAGGCAACTCAATTTTATTCAATTATATCTATTTATTTTCCATTGTTATTTTATATTTTCTTTAGGTTGATGATCACGTGAAGTCACAAAAACAACTGAAAAAGCAAAAACAGTATTAAAAATAGCACACCCTGGAGGAGGAGCTTACTGGCATTTAAACGCCAGTAAAGGTAGCAGAATGGGCGTTAAACGCCCAGTCTGGCACCATTCTGGGCATTTAACGCCAGAAAAGGGCACAAAGCTGGCGTTTAAATGCCAGAAAGGGAAGAAAAGCTGGCGTTAAACACCAGAAATGGGCAGCAACCTGGCGTTTAACGCCAGGATTGGCACTCCAAGGGGAGTTTACACTCCAAAATGGTGTAGAGATGAGAAATCCTTGACACCTCAAGATCTGTGGACCCCACAGGATCCCCACCTACCTCAACTCTCTCTCTCTCTCTTCTTCACACCTTTTCATAACACCCTTTTTCCAAATACCCCCTCACCAATCACCTCCACTTCTCTTCCCCATCACCTCTTCACCAATCACCTCCACCCTCTCCACTCCTATATAAACCCCTCATCCCTCCTTCATTTTCACACATCATAAATACTTCTTTCACCCCTTAGCCAAACCACCCACACCTCTCCATCTCCTCCATTTTTCTTCTTCTTCTACTCTCTTCTTTCTTGTTTTGCTCAAGGATGAGCAAACCTTCTAAGTTTGGTGTGGTAAAAGCGTTACTTTTTATTTTTTCATAACCATTTATGGCACCTAAGGCCAGAGAAACCTCTAGAAAGAGGAAAAGGAAGGAAAAAGCTTCCACCTCTGAGTCATGAGAGATGGAGAGATTCATCTCAAAGGTACATCAAGACCACTTCTATGAAGTTGTGGCCAAGAAGAAGGTGATCCCTGAGGTCCCCTTTAAGCTAAAAAAGAGTGAATATCCGGAGATCCAACATGAGATTCGAAGAAGAGGTTGGGAAGTTCTCACCAACCCCATTCAACAAGTCGGGATCTTAATGGTTCAAGAGTTCTATGCTAATGCATGGATCACCAAGAACCATGATCAAAGTGTGAACCTTAATCCAAAGAATTGGCTTACAATGGTTCGGGAGAAATACTTAGATTTCAGTCCGGAGAATGTAAGGTTGGTATTCAACTTGCCAATGATGCAAGGAGATGCACGCCCCTACACTAGAAGGGTCAACTTTGATCAAAGGTTGGACCAAGTCCTCATGGACATATGTGAGGAAGGCGCTCAATGGAAGAGAGATTCAAGAGGAAAGCCGGTTCAACTAAGAAGGCTTGACCTCAAGCCAGTGGCTAGGGGATGGTTAGAGTTCATCCAACGCTCAATCATTCCCACTAGCAACCGGTCTGAAGTTACTATAGACCAGGCTATCATGATCCATAGCATCATGAATGGAGAGGAAGTAGAAGTTCATGAGGTTATATCCCTAGAACTCTACAAGGTGGCAGACAAGTCCTCTACTTTGGCAAGGTTAGCCTTCCCTCATCTCATTTGTCACCTCTGCAATTTAGCTGGAATTGACATAGAGGAAGACATCCTCATTGATGAGGACAAGCCCATCACTAAGAAAAGGATGGAGCAAGCAAGAGAGCCCACTCATGGACCTCAACAAGAGCATGAGGAAATTCCTCATCATGAAATTCCTGAGATGCCTCAAGGGATGCACTTCCCTCCACAAAATTATTGGGAGCAAATTAAACACCTCCCTAGGAGAATTAAGTTCCAACATGGGACAACTAAGGGTGGAACACCAAGAGCATTCTATCCTCCTTCATGAAATTAGAGAAGACCAAATGCATAGGGTCACGGCCAAGACTCATAAAGTAACTGTGTTCAAGAATCAACATACTGAACTAGGAGAATCAATAACACTATCTGAATTCTGAGTTTCTATAGATGCCAATCATTCTGAACTTCAAAGGATAAAGTGAGATGCCAAAACTGTTCAGAAGCAAAAAGCTAAGAGCCCTGCTCATCTAATTAAAACTGATCTTCATAGATGTTTTTGGAATTTATTGTATATTCTCTTCTTTTTATCCTACTTTGTTTTTAGTTGCTTGGGGACAAGCAACAATTTAAGTTTGGTGTTGTGATGAGCGGATAATTTATACGCTTTTTGGCATTATTTTTAGGTAGTTTTTAATATGAATTAGTTAATTTTTATTATATTTTTATTAGTTTTTAAATAAAAATCACATTTCTAGACTTTACTATGAGTTTGTGTGTTTTTCTGTGATTTCAGGTATTTTCTGGCTGAAATTGAGGGACCTGAGCAAAAATCTGATTCAGAGGCTGAAAAAGGACTGCAGATGCTGTTGGATTCTGACCTCCCTGCACTCAAAGTGGATTTTCTGGAGCTACAGATACCCAATTTGTGTGATCTTAATTGCGTTGGAAAGTAGACATCTTGGGCTTTCTAGAAATATATAATAGTCCATACTTTTCTCGAGATTTGATGGCCCAAAATGGCATTCAAAGTCAGCCAAAAACTTCTGGTGTAAAACACCCAAACTGGCACTAGAATTGGAGTTAAACGCCCAAACTGGCATAAAAGCTGGCGTTTAACTCCAGGAACAGCCCAATCACGAAAAAGCTTCAATGCTCAGCCCAAGCACACACCAAGTGGGCCCCGGAAGTGGATTTCTGCATCATTTACTCATTTCTGTAAACCCTAGGCTACTAGTTCATTATAAATAGGATATTTTACTATTGTATTTTCATCTCGGGAACACATTATGTAACTTCTATGTTCTGAGACCTCCATGGGAGGCTGGCCACTCGGCCATGTCTACCCTATTTTTACTTATGTATTTTCAACGGTGGAGTTTCTACACCCCAAAGATTAAGGTGTGGAGCTCTGCTGTTCTTCATGAATTAATGCAATTACTACTGTTTTCTATTCAATTCAAGCTTATTCTTATTCTAAGATATCCATTCGTACTTCAACATGATGAATGTGATGATTATGTGACACTCATCACCATTTTCACTTATGAACGCGTGCCTGACAATCACTTATGTTCTACATGAAAACAAGCTTGAATGCATATCTCTTAGCATTCTGGTTCACGATCAGAGTCTTCGTGGTATAAGCTAGAATCAATTGGCAACATTCTTGAGATCCGGAAAGTCTAAACCTTGTCTGTGGTATTCCGAGTAGGATCTGGGATGGGATGACTGTGACGAGCTTCAAACTCGCGAGTGTTGGGCGTAGTGACAGACACAAAAGGATCAATGGATCCTATTCCAACATGAGTGAGAACCGATAGATGATTAGTCGTGCGGTGACAGCGCATTTGGACCATTTTCACTGAGAGGATGGACAGTAGCCATTGACAACAGTGATCCCCCAACATACAGCTTGCCATGGAAAAGAGTATGAATGATTGGATGAAGACAATAGGAAAGCAGAGGTTCAGAAGGAACAAAGCATCTTCATACGCTTATCTGAAATCCTACAAATGAATTACATAAGTATTTCTATCTTATTTTCTGTTTTAATTATATTTTAATTATCAAAATTCCATAACCATTTGAATCCGCCTGACTGAGATTTACAAGGATGACCATAGCTTGCTTCAAGCCGACAATCTCCGTGGGATCGACCCTTACTCACGTAAGGTATTACTTAGACGAAAGTGCACTTGTTGGTTAGCTGCACGGAGTTGTGTGAAAAGTGTGCGATCACAATTTCGTGTACCAGCGTGCCTTCTACTATTATATCTGACAGAGATCCTCGTTTCACATCAAGGTTCTTGGGAGCTTTTCAGCGTGCATTTGGAACTCAGTTGAGTTTGAGTACTGCGTATCACACTCAGACAGATGGTCGATCAGAGAGAACTATCCAGACCTTGGAGGATAGGCTAAGGGCTTGTGTTTTGGACCAGCCGGTGAGGTGGGATCGGTATATGCCACTAGTGAAGTTTGCTTATAATAATAGCTACTATGAGAGCATCGGAATGGCTCCATATGAGGCTCTGTATGGTAGGAAATGTCAATCTTCGCTATGTTGGTATGAAACTGGAAAAAGAAGTTTATTAAGGTCTGAGATGATAGCTGAAACTACTGAGCAGATAAAGAAGATTCATAGCCAAATGCTTATAGCCCAAAGCCGTCAGAAGAGCTATGCTGATTAAAGGCGAAAGCTTTTGGAATTTGAATAAGGGGAGCATGTCTTTCTGAAGGTTACACCAACCACCGGAGTGGGAAAAGATATTAATACTAAGAAATTAAATCCCCGTTATATTAGACCGTTTGAGATCTTGAAAAGAAGTGGGCCGGTGGCTTATAGGATCGCTTTACCGCCATATCTTTCGAACTTGCACGACGTGTTTCATGTCTCACAACTTCAGAAATATACTCCTGACGCAAGTCATGTTCTGGAACCAAAACCAATTCAAGTGAGAGAAAATCTAACACTTCCAAAAATTTCGGTAAGAATTGATGACACCAGCATTAAACGAATACGCAGGAAAGAAATATCATTGGTAAAAGTAGCTTGGAGTGGAGCTGGTATTGAGGAACACACTTGGAAACTTGAATCGGATATGCGGAAGGACTACCCACATCTTTTTTAGGTAACTGCATTTGAATTTTGAGGGCAAAATTCTTTGTTAGGTGGGTAGGATGTAAACCTCGTTAAATTAGTAAATAATTAGTCAATAAATTAGTTTTTAATAAAGAAGATTAGAAATGTAAATATTATATTAAATTAGGGTAGAGCTCATTAAAACGAAAATTTTGACACTAATTTCGAAAAAATCGGTCCAAGATTGGACCGAACGAACCAAACCGGTTGAACTGGGCCCAAACCGAGCCGTAGGTCCAACCAGGCCAGCCTTTTAAATGAGCCCACGTCCTTCTCTTCTCCATTTTCAGCAAAACGCTGAAGCTTGCAAGCAGGGGAGAAGAAAGAAGAAAATCTTACGGTAAATTTAAATTGCCGTAACTCCTCCGTCCGAACTCCGATCGCCGCACCGTTTGCAGCCACGCGACCACCGCGTCGAGCTCTATGTTTCTATCTGAATAATTTTATTGGTAAGCCACTAATCACTCCCAGCCACTTCTTACCCCCAATTTTTTTAAAATTGGAAGAGATGTTGAGTTTCTTTGACTTTTGATGTTTTAGGATCCAATTAGCTTGAGGAAAACGTTCACTCTTGCTTATATGAAGCTTGAGTAAGGTGAGAATATAATAATTCTATCTAAATATTTTGAATTTGTGTTTTGGGAATTAAATTGGGTATATATGTGGTATGAATGTGTATTAGGTTGTGAATAAATAATTGGAGCTTGAAATTGTGAATACTGGAACTTGGAGGAAGCTATGTAGTTGAGGTTTTGAGGCTGTGATTGGTTTTAATTAAATTGCCTTGATCGTTACGTGGAAATTGGCCAAGGTATGGTTTAGGTTTCTTGCATTTAATATATAATGTTCTGTGAAAACTTAGGCTAGATGACCAAAGGATAAGTTGGAATGCAGGTATGTTTTAATGTTTAGCAATTTGTTGATGAATATGTTTGGTTGGTATTTGTTGGATAATTAGTGATTTGATTATGGGATGGAGATTGTTATAATGTTAATTTGGAAAGAGACATGGTTGAGTGTTGTTGCTGGAATTGTGTTGGTATTGATAGGTTGATAATGAATGAAATGGAAACTTTGGATGAGAATAAGGTTTAAAAGGGTTTACAAAATTGTGATTTTGGGTTGAATTTTGGCGGGCTATAACTTAGTTTTCGGAACCCCAAATTGATTCCAACTTATTTTAAATGAAAATTGGGTTCGTGAAGTTATCCCGTTCGAAGAATGGAAGAAAAACGATTTAAAACGATCAAGTTATGCTCGTCGAAAGTTTGGAGGGTAATATGTTGATATGCAGGTGGTATTCTCCCTGATTGTGCAGCTCTGGTTGATCCTGTTTTTTTTTTTTTGAAGAACGTACGTCCACGCGTACGTGTGGCCCACGCATACGCGTGGCATGGAATTTTGACGTGCATACGCGACTGGTCCTATGCGTCCGCGTAAGGGGTTAATAAGCATGTCCACGCATACGCATGACAAAGGGACGCGCGCGCGAGCTGCCGTTTCACACTCCCACGCACACGCATGGCCCTGTTCCAGCAAACATGATTTTTGAAGTTTTAAACTATATTTCAAACTTCTAAATCTCTATTCTCATTCCTTAGTCATAAATAACAGTATTAGACCTGATGTTCAGATGAAGTTAGGAAATTGGGATAACTTGAAGATGAAGTAAAGCTGAAAAGTGATGAATTGACTATAAAATGTTACGGATGGTCATGTATGTTACTTGGCTTGATAATCAAAAGAATGATCATGTATGATACTTGACTTGAATGATTAAATGATCTGAGATACGAGATTCTCTGGATAAAGTACCGTGGCTTGCCACCACGTGTACCAGGTTGAAAGCTCGATACTCTGTTGACCCTACGACGTAAGTGTGACCGAGCACTTATAAATTCCCGGGAATGTTAACCCCCATTGAGCAATATTGATTATTTGAGAAAAAGCTATGCATAGACTCTTGGGAATGCACGTCGAGGGACAGTCTAAGGTTTTCGGACTTGTCGGGTTGGCTGGATAACCGACAGATGAGCCTCATCAGCCATAGGACAGGCATGCATCATATACATACTACTTGAATTACGTGTTTGTGCATTAACTGGGTGTGCCTAAATGTACTTGCCGTGCTAAATGTATATTTGTTACCTGCAGTACTTGCAACCTTATTGTGCTTGCTTTTATCTATTTATTTGTCTATGAAATGCTGACGGAGATGGAGGTATGGAGGAATGGCAGTATGAGACTTAGATTTTAAAGTTAAGTTAAGCTTAGATACTCTTAGAAAACCACCTTTTATGACTTCTGTTTAATACTTTAAGCTCTATAATTTGAATGTCGGCGTTCTAGAATTGCCTCTGGCATTCCTAGGACCTTATATATTATGTGTGTGGCACCTTTGCCATACTGAGAACCTCTGGTTCTCATCCCATACTATGTTGTTGTTTTTCAGATGCAGGTCGGGAGGCATCTCGTTAGGCGTCTGGACTCCTGCGAAGTGGTTACTGGATTATTTTGTTGTACAGTAATGTATATATACTGCGAAGTAATGTATATATGACTCCGGCCAGCCTTAACTTCGCGGGCTGAGTTAGGAGCTTGTTATTTTGTATTCTTGGTTCTCTATTCCTACTTTTATTATCTTGTGTTTGATAGCTATAGTTTTCTTCACACGCAAGTTATTCGGTTTCCGGAGCGTTACGCTTTTTGTTTCGCGATTTTGCTTTATCCATTTTTCAAGACTCCTAGTTTATTATATTCTTTCTACTATTATATATATGCATTTTAATTTTAGAAGTCGTAGTACCTCGCCACCTCTATTTTACATCCTAGGTGTAAAGCTCTGCATGATAGGGTGTTACAGTATCTGAAATGTGTAATACGTATTTAAATTAGTAAATACTCTATCAATTATATGTTTCAATAAATATTAAAATTAGTTAATTTAAATAAAAAAATCAAAGAATATTTGGTATTAAAATTAATGTTAAAATTTTTCGAAAAAAATGTATTGACTGATTATTCGATCTTTAGATTTTTGTGCCTTCTTAAAAATATTTTTGCCCATTTACGACAAAAATTGTAAACTAAATTCATTTACCTAGAATCATTAAATTTTAAAGTAAAAATATCTAGTTTTTCTAATATTTTTGCATAAAATACATAAAAATGTAATTTTTAAAATACTTTTTAAAAATATATATTTAATATTTGGATATTTTTATTCTTTTAAAATATTTTTAAAATATTTTTATTATTAAACAATATTTTTAACAATAATTTGATAATTCAGATTTTTTCATTTACTCATTATGTTTATGAGAAAGTTAGAAAATAAATTTTTAATTAAATATTTTAAAAATATTTTTATTATTTAATTTGACAATTCAGATTTTTTTATTTACTCATTATGTTTATGAGAAAGTTAGACAGATACTCATTATTTATAAATAATTTTAAAAATTTAACTTATATTGCCCAAAAAAATTGATTACCCATCGTGACTCTAATTTTTATTAGACATATACAGATACTTTTAAATTTCCATATATCCATGGCATAAACGCAACCAACAAAAGAAATCATTAACGATGACTTTACATACATACATACATATATACATACATACATACATACAATAGTTCAATCCATTCAAACGAAGGATAAACATACATGTAAGGTTGGACTTTGAAAACATACTTCCTTATTCTATTCTTCACCCAAGTTCACACGTATTATTTAATTTATATAAAAACTTAACTACTTCCAAAACAGTCCCGAAAATCTACCCCTTATTAAATTCCAACCATGCATATAACGTGTTTCTAATTTTCTTTTAGTAATTATTATGCCTTGAGAAGATGAGCATCCATCTCTTTAGTAGATTTGTCAAAGAGTTCCATGTAACCATAAGGAGCTTCGACATTATCATTAATTTTCTCATATTCAAGTGTCCATTTAACTGAAACACTTCCATTGCTGTTATCAATCTCTTGAATGGTGAGCTTCAAGACTTTATACTGTTGACTTATGTCTCCGTTAAAGAGATTAAATTTGATTGTCTTGTTCTTCTCATCAACAGATTCAATTGTCTCCTTGCATGTCGTTACTTTACCATCTATTGCTTGACAATAATCAAAATTAAAAAAAATTAAAAAAAAGGAGAAAAAAAAGAAAATTAAGAAAACCTGAGAATAATTATGTCAATTTAGTTAACATAATTACATACAAATTATGCTAGACCTTTTGGTTGTCTTAAAATTTTGTCTTTTGTCTTGCTGGAAACAAAATCTATTTTTTGTTTATATTTTTAGGAACTACAAAAAATACAAAAATTTTGTCAATTTATGTATATACTTATAGCTCTCTTCTAATAATCTCACTCATAATAGGATTTTTAAACAAAATTCATATAATTCTCACTAATATTATTTCGTAGTAAGAACTTTTTGTTGTAAATGGAGGGAAACTAATTAAATTTAATAAAATTTTAAAGAAAAAAAAATGTTAGAGATATAATGATTCATATGTCTTCGTCTCAAATTAAATTTTTGAGAAAAATGGTATTACGACATAATATCAAAGTTTCTAAAATCGAAAAGTTTAAAATTTGATTCATGTTGAATTTTAATGAAAAAAGTTTTAGCGTAAGATAAATAACAGAGAAAAAAATCATACAAAAAATTTATATAAACTCAAAAAATATCTCTTATATGAAGAGATGTATTAAAAATATAATTATTTATGTAATTTTTACTATATATAAATTTAAGTTTTTTAAGAAAAATGATATCATGTCAAATAAAATTTAACGAGATGCTTTCTTTTAATTTACAAATTAATCCAATTAAAATTAAGCTTGATTACCTATAACATAAGTCCAGTGTTTAACCGAACCGCCGATGCTGTGCCAGTCCTCACCCTGATGCAGCTTGGTGTGATGCACTCTTTCACAAATATTTTGAACATGGTGGAGAGATTTTGACACAAGATTAAAGAACTTTCCAGCAGGTGCATGGATCACAATTTCAGTACTAAGCTTACCACTCAGTGCCATTGTCTTAAGAAGGAAACAACTATTATGAAGCAAGAAATTAGATAATACTAATAATGTAATGAAGCTAGCTACTATATTGTCAGCTTATATAGAAAAATAAGCTACCTACTATATATTGTATGTCAGCTTGTTCCTCAATGAGATAATAGTACTATTTATTGCGCTGCTAATAAAAAATTTTAATCAAAACAAAAAATAGTCAATATATGTTATTTTACTCAATGAAATTATCTAACAATGATTAATCACTAAATTCTAATCAATTTTGTTAGGAACGCAAAATAGGTACCATCATATTTTTATAGTTTTATTTGTATTTTGATTTTATTATATTCATCATGAATTAAATTTGATTATATTATTTATAAAATTTGATTATAGTGCTTATAAAGTTTTATTATCAATGTAAATATATATATGATCATTTTGCATATCAAAATGTATTTCTATAATGGATCATTATTGGTGTTTGATTGATAATTGATTTTGATATATTTTGATCGTATATCTAAAATAATGAGATACATAGATATACATACACATATTCTAGATACAGTCACTTAATTATGAATAAACACGTATCTCAACTCTTAAGTACTGAACACCTAGATATGTAAATACTAAATACACATATTACGAGAATTGAGTAGTCGATTTATGAAAACAAATGTGTGATTTGTATGTATTTCAAGTGCAATCGAATTATTTGTTTTCAAACATTGTTACTTATCCTGAGTGCTGAGTTACCGAATTATTTTTTTAGAAAAAGTATTAGGAACCAATACTAATTTTGTACAATGTCTATAATGGCATGGTTAGCTTCTTTCAAATTTGAGCCATATGCTTCACAACATTGCCGCTTTCGTCATGCCTAGTCCTTCAAAACTATGTTTCACCACAATAGTTGTTTCTTCTGTTTATTCATCTTCTTCTTCTTCTATTTTAATGGTCAATTTAGAATGGTCATTTTAGTATGTATGCGGATGGTTATTTTAACTTTTATATAGATGATTATTTTGATTGGATTGGATTTAGTAATATATAATTAAAATATGTTAGATGTTCAATTCATTAGGTATGCGGATGATTATTTTTATCTTTAAGTGGATGGTTATTTTTACTAAGGGTAAGTGGCGAGTGGCAAGCCAAGTAGCGACGGTGAAATGGGATGATTATTGATGAGAGTGGGGCGGCTGCCAGTTGAAAAAGAAGAGAGTATTAAAGTGAAATGCTTTAGTAAATTAGAATTTCAGATGGTTATTTTTTTGAAATAACTAACTAAATTTTTTAAAAATTTGAAATTGGAGAATTTAAAATTTGAAATTTGATGTGAAATAACTGAAAGAGAGTTGTTGAATTTATTATTTATTTTTATTGGACTAAATAACGAATCCATTGTACACATTGTCAAGATTTCTCATTGGCTCCCTAACGGGATTTTTTTTTATGATTTTTGTATGATAGTATCCGAAATGTGTAATACGTATTTAAATTAGTAAATACTCTACCAATTATATATTTCGATAAATATTAAAATTATTTAATTTAAATAAAAAAGCCAAAAAATATCTGGTATTAAAATTAATGTTAAAATTTTTTGGAAAAAATGTATTGACTGATTATTCTATCTTTAGATTTTTGTTACTTCTTAAAAATATTTTTATCCATTTACGACAAAAATTGCAAACTAAATTCATTTAGCTAAAGTTATTAAATTTTAAAGTAAAAA
>NC_029792.2:115382459-115385421 GCF_000816755.2 Arachis ipaensis
GTTTAAATTTTTAATTTAAAATAAACAAAATAATTTTAAAAATTTAACTTATGTTGCCCAAGAAAATTGATTACCTATCGTTATTCTAATTTTTATTAGACATACATAGATACTTTCAAGTTTCCACACATCCATGGCATAAACACAACCAACAAAAGAAATCATTAACGATGATGACCATACATTATACATACATACATACAATAGTTCAATCCATTCAAACGAAGGATAAACATACATGTAAGGTTGGAATTTGGAAACATACTTCCTTATTCTATTGTTCACCCAAGTTCACACTTATTATTTAATTTATATAAACACTTCCAAAACAGTCCCAAAAATCTACCCCTTATTAAATTCCAACCATGCATATAACGTGTTTCTAATTTTTTAGTAATTATTATGCCTTGAGAAGATGAGCATCCATCTCTTTAGTATTTTTGTCAAATAATTCCATGTAACCATAAGGAGCTTCGACATTATCATTAATTTTCTCATATTCAACTGTCCATTTAGCTGAAACACTTCCATTGCTGTTATCAATCTCTTGAGCGATGACCTTCAAGACTTTATACTGTTGACTTATGTCTCCATCAAAGAGAGTAAATTTGATTGTCTTGTTCTTCTCATCAACGGATTCAATTATCTCCTTGCATGTAGTTACTTTACCATCTGTTGCTTGACAATAATCAAAATTTAAAAAATTTAAAAAAAAGGGAAAAACAATTAAGGAAACCTGAGAATAATTATGTCAATTAGTCAACATAATTGCATACAAATTATGCTTGTCCTTTTGGTTGTCTTAAAATTTTGTCTTTTGTCTTGGAGACAAAATCTATCTTTTGTTTATATTTTTAGGAACTATAAAAAATACTTATAGCTCTCTTCTAATAATCTCATTCATAATAGGATTTTTAATCAAAATTCATATAATTCTCACTAATATTCACTACAAGAAAATAGAGTTATTTTAACACTTTATTTTTTAACACCATAATTAAATGTCAAAATTAATACATATTTTTGACAAATATCATAAATGTCAAATTTTCTATGTTTTCTTGATGAATAATTTGACCGTAGAAAATTACTCATCAATTTTGACACTCGTTTGTTTTCAATTTACTCCACTATTTTTCTTCTTCTTTGGCTCTGTTAATTTTGACATCACACTTCTCTCAGTTTAGGATTATACTACTCATTCTTTATCTTCAAAATCTCAAGTTATTCTTTAGTTTCAAAATCTCATCTCATTCTTTGTTAAAATTTTTTGTTGAGAATATTTTATAGTCAATAAGCGTCAAAATAAATAGTATTTTTGACAATTAATAAGTATCACAGAAAATATGTTCTCAAAATTTTCTAACAAATTATTTTTGACAGTCAATATTTATCAAAATAAGATTTAAATTTTTTTCACAATCACTTATATGTTAAAAATACTATTTTTGACAAAACTTTTATTAACATATTTTCATAGTTAAAATAGTGTCAAAATTTATTTTTTTAACAAATTTTAATTTTTTTTTACACATTATAACCCTAAAAAATAATCTATATTGTTGTAGTGATTATTTCATAGTAAGAACTTTTTTTGGTTGTAAATGGAGGGAAACTAATTAAATTTAATAAAATCTCAAATTAAATTTTTGAAAAAAGTGGTATTATCACATAATATCAAAACTTCTATAATCGAAAAATTTAAAATTTGATTCATGTTGAACTTTAATAAAAAGAATTTTAGCCTAAGATAAATAACAAAGAGAGAAAAATTCGTAAAAAAATGTATGTAAACCCAAAAGATAACTCTTACACAAAAAAAGACGTATTAAAAATATAATTGTTTATGCGACTTTTGCTATAAGTTTAGGTTTTTGAAAAAATGATATCATGGCAAATAAAAATCCGACGAGATGCTTTCTTTTAATTTACAAATTAATTCATTTAAAATTAAGCTTGATTACCTATAACATAAGTCCAGTGTTTAACCGAACCGCCGATGCTGTGCCAGTCCTCACCCTGATGCAGCTTGGTGTGATGCACTCTTTCACAAATATTTTGAACTTGGTGGAGAGATTTTGATACAAGATTAAAGAACTTTCCAGCAGGTGCATGGATCACAATTTCAATACTAAGCTTACCACTCAGTGCCATTGTCTTAAGAAGGAAACAATTATTATGAAGCAAGAAACTAGATAATACTAATATTGTAATAAAGCTAGCTAGAACATCTGATGGGAGATATTGGACAATGAGTTCAGATTTGTAGGACCTTATATAGAAAAATAAGCTACCTACTATATTGTCAGCTTGTTCCTCACTATTTATTGCACTGCTAAGAAAAAATTTTAAGGTGGAAACTCAGGTGCAGTCGACTTCATGTGAAATTGATAGTGGAAAGCCGTTAGATAAAAATTTAGTCAAATCAGTCAAATCATCTATCGGTTCTCAACTATCAACTTCACATGAAGTCGACTGCACCTGAGTTTTTAGTCGACTTCACGTGAAGTTGATAGCGGAAAGCCGTTATATGAAAATTCTATCAACTTCACGTGAAGTCGAATGCACCTGAGTTTTCACCAAATTTTAATCAACACAAAAAATAGTCAATATATGTTATTTTACTCAATGAAATTATCTAACAATGGTTAATCACTAAATTCTAATTAGGAACGCAAAATAGGTACCATCATATTTTTATAGTTTTATTTGTATTTTGATTTTATTATATGCATCATGAATTAAATTTGATTACATTATTTATAAAATTTGATTATAGTGCTTATAAAGTTTTATTACCAATGTAAATAGTATGATCATTTTGCATATCAAAATTTCTATAAATAGATCATATTATTGGTGTTTGATTGATGATTGATTTTGATATTTCTATAATTTTTTTAACACATTCGAGAGATAGAAAAAAATATTAGAAGACTAATATCTATTATTAATATCGGTC
>NC_029792.2:115385554-115401892 GCF_000816755.2 Arachis ipaensis
CAAAAATTATTATTACAACAAAAATTATTTTTAGTGACAAAATTTTAGCACAATAGTACAATAACTACTATTTTTTTGTTTAACTTATGTTTTTGTGGTTATTATACATTTATCATTATTAATATATATTATAATGGTAATTATTATTATTATTGCCATCATATATATTATTATTTTTTTTACTTTTACTTTTAATTTTCTTATAATTAATAACGGTAATTATTATTATTGTCGATAAAAGTGTTCTACTATTTCTAAATCAAATTGATTAAAAAAGACTAAAAAAAAAGAAAAATAAAACTGTTCTTATTCCTGTTGTCACAAAATTCATTTTCACTTTCTTCTGTCGAACTCACTTTCTTCCAACGCTGATAGCCGCTATCCATCATCCTACACACATTCAAACTGCATCTCTATTTTTGTTTTCATCTATTCTCCACATTAGATCTGTGTCATTGTCTCAGATCCACTATTGCTAAGGTCTTTCAGTTTCAGAGTCTCTGTTGCTGCATCATTCTCAAATCTACTCTTTCGAGTGAAATTATTACCAACTTGTAGCTGTGGAGTCAAGGATTCAGAACTTGAGGAATTAGAAGGCCGAAAGCATTAGAGATCATAGCTTCACGTCGCAATTGTTCGTTGTTTTTACGTTGAAGTTTGGTGAACTGTTAAATCTATTATGAAATTAGGTTATAATAACGTGAATCTTTTTAATTATTTTGATTTTTTATATTTCTATTTGTACTTTTTTTTTTAATGGCAGCTCCTCTTTTTACTCCATTCACACTTTTTTTCTTTTTTTTTTATAATTGCTGTGTTGAACTTATCATATCACCAATACTATTCTCTTTTCTCTCACATATCTATTGCTATTGTTGAACTGTACTATATGAATACTTTTGTTTGTTATTTTTGGGAAATAGTGAATTATTATTCAATGAATCTGATATAGCCGATCTTTGGTGGTACTCTCAAAATTGGGATTATTAGGGCTTGGATGTTTATGCTCTTCTTCGTGTTAGGTATCAAACTTTGACTTTTTTTACCTGTTTTATTAACTTATATGTAGATGTTAATGATTTGACATTCAACAAGATTTAAGATAGATTTTGTTACTATTTTATTTATTTTTTAATTCTTTCAGTAAAAAAAAGATAAATTTTATCAAATTAGACTTAATTTACAATGCAGATCATTTTTGTAATGTGCATCATAGTAATAGTTTATTTAATTTTATCATGGTAAGAACATAAGATAATTGATATTTTATTTGTTTTTGTTAATAATTTGGACCACATGCTTGAAAAACATATAAGAAAGTGTATGATGAAGTTCTACATATTAGTTATGCTTTAAAAGCTTCTGGTAGTGAACTTGTAAGTGAATGTTTCAAAAAGATTTCATTGTTAATTAGGAAATTATTTTGTAGATAATTATAAAAATGTTCATATCACAGAGTTCAAGGATTGGAGTTTATGGATTTAACTTTTCTCAATGGATTGTGACAATGAAGATATGATGACATTTTAATGAGTATGTTTAAAATAAATATAATAATTTTGTGTTTATTAAATGTGCGGACGATTTTAATACGAAAAAAAACATTAAGGATGACTTTAATGGCAAAATAACAAGAGGGACGAATTCGATTCTGGCACTAGACTTAAGGGACCAAAATCGTACTTACCCCTTACATTTTTATATAATAATATTTACATCTTGTCCGATATAACACCCTAACTTTTAGCACGTCATGATCGTATTAAAGATAAGGTATTACTAATCGACTTTTCTTGTTTACTATTTAATATTGAGCCTTTAGTTCGATATCGCGTTTCAATTTTTAAGAAAATGCCTGAAAAGTTTGCTTTTATTAATTAAAATCATATATCAAAGATTCTCAAGCAATACTAATCACATAGTTATTAATAATAATAAATATCATACAACAAAATTCAAATAAAACTCAGTTACAACTCCTATCCCTCTGTATTAAATAAAATCTTAAATAACAAGGACGAGGAAATTCTATGAAAGCAACTCAATACATAAACTTAACTCAAATAAGACTAATATTCGTCCGCAGCTTCAAACTGAATCTTCGAACCTGTGTCACTGAAAGGGTGGAAGATTTTGGGGTGAGAACAAACCATGCGTTCTCAGTAGGGAATGGAAATGCCGTAAAAGTAATGATTAAGATGCAAATAATTAGCTTTACTTAATAAAACTATTTTTGTCAAATCTTGGAAAATATTTTTTAATTCTACTTTAGATAATTAATTACTTTTCTTTATATTTGTAAACTCAAAACAGATTTCAGACACAAAACTTGTCATACCAACTATCTCTTAGCCACCTAATTAATTCTTAGTCACAACAACAGTTATTAATCACCTCAATACATCCACAAACTAATAGAACAAGCAAGGGATTCAATTCAACACACACAACAAGTCGCAAGTCGCAATAAGATAAACAGCATAATCACAAAGAGACAAGATAAGCAAACACAACCAAATGCAAACGAGCAAATAAAAATGATGCATGTCTAGTCCTATCGCAGGTAATGAGCTCATTTGTCGGTTTTGACCCGCACCCAACGCAATCCGACTCGCAAGTCGGATAAGGCATTCCAGCGGCATAACCTCTGCAAGTTTCTACTTCTTGCAGGCGCTGATTCTCCAGCTGAAGTATGCCGAACATGACCTCTGCAAGTACTTGCAGGCGCTGATTCTCCAGTTGAAGCATGTACCACTTTCTCTTGGAAGCCATTCCATACACACGAGCGTCCCCGCACAATGATTCACATATAAAGCCCACAGCTTAACATTTTCCCATCGGCATCATAACCATTTACTTTCCGTCACCCTCTCGTGACCTTTTAAACATTTCATAATCACATGTGCCATGTTCTTTTCTCATTCTTTCTTTTTCTTAACAAACCAAATTCATATCATAACTTAAAACAAAATCTCTTCTCAAAAGAGTAAATTTAAAATATTATACTTTTCTTAATAAATCGGATTGAAAATAACTCTTTCCGTAATAGTTCAAAATCAAACAATATTCATAAATCAGATTGGCTTTTAAATAACACCTTAAACAAGGTCTTGGAGTTTTATAAAAATTTCGGCAGTATTTCCTCTAAAATTTGGACTATGCAACCCTTTTAGGGTTCCAACCAAACCATTTCTAATTCCCAGAAAACATTTTTGATAATTCAAACGAATCAAATTCAGTACTAAAAACCTATTTTCAATTCTCACAGATTACTTCTGATAAACCAGCAGGCCAAGTCCAATATCCAAAACATTTATAAATCTGAAAATTCAACTAGTTCCAATGTCAAAATCTCTTCTATCTCTCAATTTATTACTAATAAAACAAATTTTCAATACAAAATCCGTTTCTCAATATGAGTAAATATGTAAATAAAATATTTTCCACTATAAAATTATGTTTCAAAATAAATTTATAAATCAGATTTTTTGAAATAATACCACATTTTCGGTTACTTTTACATAAAATTGAGCAGAATCCCTCTTAAAAATTGGACTTCACCACTCATGCGGACTCCCTCAAATTCATCACTTTCCAAACCAAACTCAAATCCAATTCCATTCAACAATTATCAATACGACAATTTCTTCAACAATTAACCCATCATATTACAATTTAACAAGTGACACTAATTTAATCACATTTTACAGCCACAACTCAACCAATTCATCATAATCACACAAAATCAGGATTTCAACAACTCCATAAAAATTAGAAAACCAATATCAATCACAGCTTCAATTCAAACTCATTATTCATTCATTCCAAGCAATCAAATTATTTACAAATATCCACTAGACTTCCGTGGCATTCATAATTTAAAATAGTTAATTTCAAAATAAAATTCTCTACCTTCGTATGAAATCAAAATATGCGAAGCTCCAGAGGAGCCTTCTGACCGAGCTGTTGAAGGGAAAAACGTCCGGAATCTTTCGTGTCTCCTAGAACTCCAGTTGGCTAAACTCAAGGGGTAGAAAAGTTATGTCACTGTCGATTTCCACCAGATAAAAGTAACACCAACACGTAAAGGAGAAGAATACGAATACTTTTACCGGATTAGATTTTTTATTAGAATTACGGATCGCAAAAAATCGAAACCAGAAGGTTAGAGAGATTTCACGGTTCTCTCATAAAGCTTCGGTCTCTCTCTCTTTTCTTTTTTCCAGGCTTAGTGAATGAAATGAAAAGTTAAACAAAGAGGATAATTGGTGGTGATTAAGGCTTCATGAGCTGTCAAGTTCTTATTTTACATACCTACATTAAAGGCACGTTTCCCCTTTTCTTTACCTTTGATTCTATGTACATACATATATATATTTATTTATACTTAGGGTAGGCATATAAGCATATTTCAATCTCATATATATATGCAATGCATATATAAGCCACGACGTGGCTTTTGTTTCTTTTTATTTCTGAAAAATAATTAATAATATAATAATAATAATAGTAGTAATAATAATAATAATAATATTAACAATAATAAAAATTAATTTAAAAGACACATTTAATAAATACAAATTTGTTATACTTATTTTAGACATACTCTATTTTAATAATTATTTATGTTATGATTTTTCACTATTATTATTGCTCCTTAGCCTCCATAATAAAAATGTAACATAGTTTATAATCTTGTCCAATAAACAATGGTATATGGGCTTGTTTTGCCAACATCTTTCTTTGTGTGTCTCTCTCTGATACATTGGTAAGTATTTTGTAAATTGATTTCATTCAAAACTTTAATTTCTATACATTGATTAAATGTTAGTGTAAGATTTTTATATAGTTCCATATATAAAATTTAAACTCCTTTTTGTCACTATGGTTAATTTATCTAAACCATTAGTGTATTTAAGTAGTTATTTGATTTAAATAATGTCAAAATTCAAATTGAAGGTATCTTTTTTGTATAACGGCTTGAGGAATGTTTTGGATTCTAATTTTTGCTTCTTAGTCAACCATGGATGATGTTCTTGATATACTGATTTTAAGTATTTATTCATTTACAATTGCTTCTTGAATAATATGTATTTTTCTAATTGATAGGATTATAAGAAGGTAATTAAGGTTTCTTCAACTCTATTCAAGATTGGCGAAACTTCAGCGAACTCGGGGGCTTCTGCAGCTGCAATATCACCTTCTTCTTCATTCAACTCCATTCAACAACTTGGTCAAAGGATATTGTTCGCAGGATCCCAGATAGGAAGGTCCAGTTTTCAGAAGCTTATGGAGCCTAAGCTCCCTTAAAAATTGATACCTTAAAAATACCTTAAAGCAGATTCATTACTTGATATCTTCAAAATTGTGTATTCTGCATATTCATTACTTAGTAGTTAGTATTCTACATACTAGCTATGTATTTAGTAGAAATTTTTGTGCTAATGTGTATTCAAGAACCAGATCATTTTTATTGTATCTCATGCATATTCTTTACTTAGTACTGTGCAGATTGATGTGGTTTTTTATTTGAAAATATCAATTCATTTCTATTGATTCATAGTGTTTTCTTCCTCAAAAGAAACCATTTATTCATAGTGTTCATATTTTTTTTAGCAGTGTTCGTATTGTTCATCTTTTTCTCATAGTGTTCATCTTGTTTAAATAATAATAATAATTAATAGTAAAAATAATTTTAGAATTAAAAAAAAGATAGATCGCTACTTCTAAAAAAGTAGCATAATATAATTAAAAATGTTTTAAGATTTTAGCGGTAATAGTAATAGCAACTATAAGGGAATATTATTGTAATTTAAAAATTAGTTTTAGTGGCCATATAAATTGCCAAGAAAATGGCCGCTAAAAGTTATATACTTTTTGCAGCCATTAAAAAGATTTTTCCTGGCAAATGTTATAATTGCCGCTAAAATTTTTTAACTACAAAAGATAAGACGACTAATGTCTAATTGTCGGTAAAAGTATTAGCAGCAATTTTTTATTATCGTTAAAAGTAAAATAATTGTCGCTAAAAATAATTTTTCTAGTAATGTATTCATAATAAGGATGCTAACAAGGACTCGTAACGGAGATTGAACCTGTCCTGTGAATAAATGGAAAAGGGGCGCGGGGATTGAGGTATCAGCTCCACAAGAACTCGTGAAATCTCCACAAAAAAAATATACTTAAATATCCTTATCTATATATAAGTTATGTAAGTAGGTTGCGTCCCTGGTGGCTATACCAGTGGTGGCTACAAATGGCTACGTGTTGACCACGCAATAGAATGATGACACCTGGATTGTGAGAGCGTATCATTAACGTTTGATTAACATAATAAACGCGGTAACTTGTGTTTCCTTTAAGCTAGATCCCAAGTTAATCTCTCAAGATTCAGTCTGTATGTAGTGGAGGAAGAAGAACAGTAGTTAGCTTTCGAGTGGAGTGAGGGTTTTGCAGTTGAAAGTAGTCGTTGTGGAACCCAATGATGTGATGATCATTCTCTGCGTAAGGAGGAAGAAGGTGAAGTAGGTTAGATTGGATAGTAAACGAAGGGCGTCAGTTGATACCCTGTGTTCATGGTTTATGGCCATGGAGTTTTGCAATGTCTGGGAGTTGCGGGTGATTTCAAGTTGTGGCTTTTTTTTCTTTTTTTTTTCTTTTGGAAGATGCTGGTTGTTTTTTAATTTTTAGTTTTTAATCCTGTGATATCTGTTTGGGCCCAATTTTCACAAAAAAAAAAAAGAGTGAAACCGCTTATAATTACCGTGTCATTAGCATAGTCACCGCTCTCTAAGTTTGGACTCGTGCACTCAACATTTTTATTTAACCCACTACGTGTCGCTTGATTACAGGCTAACTTAGGATAGCCACGCTAGTCATTGATCCTAACTAGTCACCACAGATAGCCCATGTAAGTAATTCTAATTCATTTTATTTTAATTTATATATCAAAAATTTTATGTGTATGTTATTATGTTAAATTTGTATTTGAATTGTGTTTGATTTAATATATTTGGTTGAATTATATTAAATTTTATTATGATTGTGTTAATTTTGTTTAAAAAAAAGTTAAAATTTAATATCCATGGATAATAGGTATCTGCCTGTTATGCGAAAAAAAAAATAAACAGGAATCCATGACGAAGATAAGACGGGAATAGAGACATTATATTAAACGAGAACGGAAGTGGGAGAGTGTCACGGTCCAAAATAAGTTATAACTGATGCTCAAGAAAATAGTCCCGTAATATACCTATCAGATTTGAATATAAGTTAAATAAAAAAGCTACAAATATTCTTAATAAATTTACAAGTTCTAGAAAGAATAGTTACACATTTTTCACAAAAGATAAAATAATTAAAAATAGTTGAATTCTACCTATGACATATGGAGCATATAACATTTAGAAACATAACAAACAAAAGATACTCATTGCAGATTATTACCCTTAAATAGAAAGACTCACATAATTAATTATTTGTTCCTAAAAAATATTTTTAGAAAAATAGAGTGAATTTTTACAACTCAATGACTAGACAATACATTTATAATCCACATAAGACCATATAAATATTATTATAAAAGTAATTTTATTTAGAAAATAATAATTTATATAAATAAGTGAATAAATAAGAGAGTTCTGAGTACAGAAATCAAATCAAATAGTCCACATTGGGCGGCTTCACCTCTAAGGATAACCATTTATTCTCGTGTGTTCATACAGAATAATAGATCCAACGTATGGCCTACACGTTGGACTAACAACACCCCTATAAGCTGAGATCTGAGTTAGATACATCTTAGTTAATGTCATGACCGTCATTAGGTACGATGTTCCAATACGAGCCTCCTAAACCAATTCAAGACATATAATTTCAAATACAAAAAAATTTTTATCTTTCAAATATATAAGGTATCAAATAAAATCAATTAATACTTTCTCATCAGAAATAATTTTCAATCATACTATTTCAATCATAAGGAATTTCAAACATATGTCACAATTTCAAAGTAAGTGAGTACCAACAAATACTTCAATATTTCAAAATACATATTCAAGTAAAATCAAATGTTCTAAAATAATATAAAGTTTCATCAAATATACATATAGTCTCATATAAATTTTCAAAGAATCAGCTTCACAAAAATAATTATTCAACCATAATAAATCAATTATTCTAATCAAATTAAAATTCTTCAATAATAATTTTATAAATATAACTAAAAGCTCATAATAACATAAACCAAAAGTTAACAATTTTAAATGTAAAGCCTACTCATAACTTGGTACCAAATAAGAGAACGCGTAATTTGGACGGAGACAGTGGCAAGGTGGAGCTAGGAACAATTATGAAAAACTTTGACAGCAACAATCTAATGACAACAACGTCGACAGATAGACAAGGTAGGAATAAAAGAGGGCAGAGCTAAGGTAAGGTAATGGATGCAGAAGCTCAACGGCAAGGCGAGGACGGCATCGGAGCAGTTCAGAATGGCAACACATTGCTCCTTCCTTCCCTGTTAGCCTTCTTCCTTTTCCCTCTCGTTTTGCTCGCATTTCTTTCTACTTGTTCAACCTTCACGCTCGGACGACGACAGCGATGGCAACGGAGTGGCTCAACAGCGACAGAAGCATCTCCTAACTCAAACCGTGATGCCCTTTCTCTCTCTACTCGCATTCTTTTTTTCTCCTTTGTTGTGACGACGGTGGCAAGGTTTCTCTCCAGCGGAAGCTCTGACCACAACGACAGTGACCGTAACTTCTCACACCATTGTCTATTCCCCCTCATAGATTCAAAATGCTCTCTCTCTCTCTCTCTCTCTCTCTCTCTCTCTCTATAGTGACTTAGTGACACCATCTTTCTCTTCTTCTTTTTTCCTTCTTCTTCTTGTTCCCCTATTCTTCCTCACTCCTCCCTATCTTGTCATTTTTTTTTCTTTTGCTATGTGTGATGGCTAATTGAAGGGATGAAAGAATGTGTCCGTGTGTAATTAGGGTTAGGGAAACAAAAGAAAAAATATCAAGTGGACCCACAATATTATTTATTTACTTATCTTTTCTTCTATATTCCTTTTATTTTTGAGTTATTACAGGGAGGAATTTCTGCTCCATGGAGACCCATTGACATCTCTAAACTTAAGACTAAATACCAATAATGCGTTCTAGATGTACAATTATATGTAGAAGATACAAAGTGGCTCATCATTCAATGCTCCTCCGGCCATGTCTCCTCTACCTTTACCACTTTCACAACTATCGCAACTACCGCCCATACTTTCACACATAGTTGATCATGATCTTGAGCAGCAATATGAGGACGACCACAGGGTGAATAGTGGGTACCTTGACAAAGATTTTATTTGATTGTATTTTTTATTGATTATTGTCTAGATTTTCAAGTAATGTTGTATATTTATTAGGGGAGTTCTATGGTGGCTAGACAAAGGTTGACTTACCATGGCTAAAGTTTGACTTGCAAATAATATCTTTACACGTGGCATGGGAAATTTTTATCGAAGAGTGTAATCACCTTGCATCGTAGGGAATTTTAGCCAACGCTAGTCATAATGAGGCGCAGCATTAGCCTGTCTTGTTTTATATAGGTTGCTGCTTTGCTAGTAGGTCTTTTTCAAAATTTTATTTTGACCCTAGCTAAGAAGACATATTATGTAGTAATCTTCGATGTTTGATATATTTTCACTTCTTCCTCTTTTTTCATGTTGATGGGCTCATAAAAGATCCACACAAGTAAATAAGTGATGAACATCCATGAAAGGATCGGTCAAAATATAGCTTAAATGCTTGTTAAGTTATGAAAAAAAATCTTGAGACTTAGACTAAAAAATCCACACTCCTGAAGGAATGAACACTATCTTATAAAGTAAAAGTCTGGGAAAAATTGCTGTTTCTGCAAATGAGCATGGAGAAACCCCAAAATCCTTTGGCTTTGAAATGCAACTCTCATTTTGCAAGGAGAACTGTTTGAAAGGTTAGTACCCCATTCTCTTCAAAATCGCTGCCTCAATGGAGCCAAGCCAACAAACTCTCTAGTGTGTCCAACAAATCCTCTATTTTAAGACAAAAAATCAATTGACTTCTCAGTTATATACAATAACATTAATGTCTCTTATATTAACATCAGTTGTATAATTGTGTATTGTTGGGAATAATACACCATTCTTCCTTGAGAAAACACCTTTGACAGAGAAATAAAATAGACACAATCACAACACAAGAATTTAACGTGGAAACTCCAATTACCGGAGAAAAAACCACGGCCGTTGTCAAATGACAACCAGAGAATATCACTATGTGAAAATTGTTACAACACATAGACTTCTTTCTCTCACCGGCACCCCAGTACACCCACACTCTCTCAAAGCAAATATCTAACTACACCTCACAACACTCTCTAATCAAAGAGTATAGAGGAAAAGAAAAATCAGATACAAGCTTAAAGTGTTTCTGACTGGTGCAAAAACAAATGGAGAACTTAGCCTCATATTTATAGCCTAGGCCACCCACTCCATTTGCTATCCTGAGCAATGTGGGACTAATTTAACCAAATCCTAACAATCTCCACCTTGATTGAAATAGTCACACATCTTTAGCTTCCATCGTCAACACCGACAATTCTTTGCTGCCATTGTCTATACCGACAATCATAGTTCAGAGAACTATCATACTCCACCATGAAAGTATACTCACTTGGAATTAGACCACTCCAAGCATTTCGCCTTGGTACAGATCGAAACCTTGCTGAAAATTCATGGTGCAACTTCCAAATTGACTTTTCCTGGAAGTTCTTCAGCCATCGATCTAACTCCGCCACACACCTTGCATCTCAACGCCAACCAATGCCCGTGTGCAATTGTGGACCCGATTGCCACAACTTATCCTTATCCATGGCAGTGCGGCAATACCATGAGGATACTTCTTGTCTTCAACGCCTTGTGCAAACCTGATTGTATCAACACATCCTTGACTTGTATTTCCCACAAGCCAAAATTGATTCTTCCATCAAATTTCTCTATTTCAAGCTTCACAGCACTTGAATATCCTGACATTGTTGCAACCGTATACTGGAATAGTATAACTCAACTGTAGACCGTGCACTAGGAAGAGTCCCCAGGAAAGAGAGGTGGGTCACAATGGACACACTTAAATACCAGGTCTTTCCTTAGCCAGAACCTTTCCAAACTGCACTCTCACAGTGTCACACTGCCTTCCAGCAACAACAACAGCAACCAAAGATCAACCTCAAACCACAGGACAAAATTCTTTTCTGATGTGGAAGGTCAGACTAGGCTGCAACCACAGAGCATACTAAGAATAAATCACACCAAACCGAAGCTCTGATACCACATGTTGGGAATAATATGTGAAAATTGTTACAACACATAGACTTCTTTCTCTCACCGGCACCCCAGTACACCCACACTCTCTCAAAGCAAATATCTAACTACACCTCACAACACTCTCTAATCAAAGAGTATAGAGGAAAAGAAAAATCAGATACAAGCTTAAAGTGTTTCTGACTGGTGCAAAAACAAATGGAGAACTTAGCCTCATATTTATAGCCTAGGCCACCCACTCCATTTGCTATCCTGAGTAATGTGGGACTAATTTAACCAAATCCTAACATGTATTTCATATACCTTCTTCATATTTAAATATTTAATAAAAGGATTCCTATTACAAATAAGAAAAATCGTGTATGACTTTTAAAAATTATTTAATCTTAGTTAATTTTAATATTTTAATATTAAAAAGACTTAATTATAACATAAATTAGCTGAAATGGGATCCCTAAATTTTTTATCAAGTATTTTTTATTCCTTAAAAAAATCCTTTGTCATTGAAAATTTTTCAAGATGAGCATAGAAATAAGAGGGTTAAAAGAGTGAATAGTGCCACTTTCACTTTAGAAAATAGTACTCTTAATATAATGTTCGTTTGTAGCAAAATTTTATAATTTAAAGATGACATTATTAGGGGTGTTCGCGGTGCGGTTTGGTTCGATTTTTTAGAGAAAAGTTATCCGATCCAATCGTATAATTAATATGCGGTTCAGTTTGGTTCGGTTTTTTTACTAAGATCATCCAAACCAAACCAAACCAATTAAATTCGGTTTGGTTTGGTTCGGTTTGTTCGATTTTTCAATCAATTCAAAAAAATACTACCATACTATTTCACAAAGTCATCACGTTGAAATCAACAAACACAAATACACGATAACTAACAAAGTCTTAATCCAATAAAATTCAACGATAAAAGAAATTAACAAACGATAATTAAATAAGTTTAAAAGTTTAGTAGTCAACACAAGATAAAATAAATATAAATTTTCAGTGTTTCTACGAGGACCGGCGCAGCAGGCAATGCAGTCGGAGATCTGATGCTTGTAGATTCATTTGGAAGAGGAACTGGCGCAGCACCAAGCATCAGATCTCCGACTGCATTGCCTGCTGCGCCAGTCCTCGTAGAAACACTGAAAATTTATATTTATTTTATCTTGTATTGACTACTAAACTTTTAAACTTCTTTAATTATCGTTTGTTAATTTCTTTTATCGTTGAATTTTATTGGATTAAGACTTTGTTAGTTATCGTGTATTTGTGTTTGTTGATTTCAACGTGATGACTTTGTGAAATAGTATGGTAGTATTTTTTTTGAATTGATTGAAAAACCGAACAAACCGAACCAAACCAAACCGAATTTAATTGGTTTGGTTTGGTTCGGATGATCTTAGTAAAAAATCGAACCAAACCGCACCGCAAACACCAATATTATTTATTCTATCAAAATAATAAAGATCAGGCTGCAAAATGCATCGGCCAAGCTAAATTTGTTTTACAACTTTTAATAGAGGGCCAAAAGGCCCAAAAGTTTATCAACAAAAAATAAAATGTAAAAAAAAGGTCTCGAGAGAGAAAGGAAAAAGAAGAAAACTGTGTAGAACTCTAGAGAGGGTGAAGTCACAGTGAGTTCTCAATTTGCATTGCTCTTCATTCTTGTCCCATTTATTGCACTTTGTAGTTTGTAGAACGAAAGCTACTTCATTTATGATCTCTCCTCACTTTCCTCGAACCAAAGATATTTATATGTTCATTTTTTAATACATTTTTTGTAAAAAAAAAAAAACATTTAATTCATTTGCCTAACGTCAATTCTTTTTTTCTTTGCAATGCTATATCTCTAGTAATGAAAAATTTTAAACAACTCTAACGGACAACAAAAATAAAAATCTTCAAAAACAGATCCAACAGTCCATCTTAACGGCCCACTTTATAACAAAAATTCAGTTAACAATTTGGCATGTAATACATACATATTTTTCAATTATTGTTTGATTGTATTATAATTTAAAATTTAAAATTTTATTTTTTGATAGTAAAATATCATTAGTTTATTTTAGGATACTAATATACTCTTTAATTTTGACAAAAAAAAAAAAAAAAACCTTTCATAATGAATTTCAAGAAGAGCAGAACAACCTCTAGACTAAGGTCGATTAATTGTAAGGTTTTAGAAATTGAATCGGTCATCGAACCATTTTAACTACTGGTTCATTAGTTTATTAGTCCAATTGATCTAACCGTAGTCCAACCGAAAAACTGTTTTATAATAAAATAATAAATAAACACCTTACAACATAATTAGTTCTTTATGCACTAACTTTCTTCTTTTTTCTTTTAGTTCCTTATTTTTTTTTTAATTCAAACAAAGATTGAACAACAAAAATTCAACAATAATAAAAATTTCATTATTCATTTTATTCAGTTCAAAACAAGATCTAACTTAACAAAATTCAATAAATAAATTCAGTTTAATATAGCAGAGGAGACTCAATCATACATGCTTTTATATTGAACAAATAAAAGCTCATACTTTAGCATAATTTTAACAAAAATTAGCAATATTTTAATTTTCAACGAACAGTAGATTGATCACACTTAAGAAACTACACTAGCGATGCCACATCACTATCACACCACACAATTTATACATGATTCCAACACAATTTAGCACCATTAGTAGTGATATTATGTTTTCAAAGACATAATACCATAAGCATGAAGCAAATTCTTATGGAAATAATCAAATTTTAAAAAATTGAATAATAGACTAGAATCAACTTTGCCAAGATATGCAGGATCTCACTTGGAGATACCATAAGCATGAAGCAAATTCTTATGGAAATAATCAAATTTTAAAAAATTAAATAATAGACTAAAATCAACTTTGCCAAGATATGCAGGATCTCACTTGGAACATATCTCTGTCCCATTATATTGACAAGCTGCGAGAGTCTCATTCTAATCTCTTCAAAATCACATATCTTAAAAGAATTTTTGTTCAGCATCCACAAGAAAAACCAGAAATCAATACACGTCCTTTTTCCATTCAGAGTGCACATAGGAAAGATGAATTACTTTCACTTTAAATCAGTTAAAATTAAATTCACCAAATATTGACTGTTGAATGCTTTTTCTGTCAAGGCATAGTTCAAGTGCCTGTAGAAGGTATTCCCTAGAAGGCATTAGATTTTACATCCTTCATAATAGTATTTGGAACTGTTGAATTCCAAACCTAGCAGATAGCATGTTTTCAACTTCAGGACATAAATCCAATTACATAGCCAAAGCTAAAGAACAAATATGGAAGTAAAATTTAACAAAATTTTATACTTTGGCAGGAGTCCGATTTGAATAAACAAACCATTCACTACGAGAAAATAAGTTTTCTGACGGGCTTTTAAAACGTGCCGAAAAGTGCTAAAAAGCGTGCCAATAGCTTTTTGCCACGCTTTTTGAGCTATCGGTACGCTTTTAAAAGGGTCACATCCGCCAGCGTGCCGGTTGTTCTATCGCCACGCTTTTGTGGATCTATTGGTGCGATTTATTTTTCGCCACGCTTATATCTCTTGCCACGCTCAAAAGTAGAACAAAGAAAATAATTGAATGACTTCAACAAAACAGATTCATACAGCAGAACATAAAGGGATAAAAAAATAAGCTAAATGAAACAAGTTCATACCTGAGGCTGAGACTCCATTGGAACGCTCGAAGTGTAGCGATGAAGGGGGAGACAGAGAACCACTGCGTTGACGACGATGCTGGCTCTCTAAGACCCACGCTACCACTGCCTGCTGAGGACGACGGTGTAACACCCTAATTTTTAGCACCTCATGATCGTACTAAAAGCCCAAGCGTCATGTACCTCTATTCCTTTAATTAGATACTATGTTTATTTAATATTGAGCCTTCGTGAATACGAACAGAAACTCTTATTAAGAAAACAAAAGGAGACTTTGTTTTGAACCACTTAATCACAAAAGTATATATATTCACATAGCTTTATATACATAGGCTTATTTCAAAGATCCTCAATACAAGTCCTACCCCTCTAAAAACTAAAATAATAAACGACGAGGAGAAAATAAATTCTAACAACTCAACTTGTGAAAATAATCTTCTATGCTCCTGTAGCTCCGCACTAAACCTTCGCACCTGTAGCTGAAAGGAGTGGAGATAGGGGGTAAGAACTGGGGAGTTCTTAGTAGGATCAGGGTTAGAAGTTTAGTTCATTTTATATACTTGGTCAGCAATAACAGTCAACAAGGGACTATCCAATTCAACAATTATAGAACACAGAATTCAAACAATCATTTAACATATCCACAATCACAGAAAACACACTTACAAACAAATATGCGCAAATAAGTATGATGCATGTCTAATCCTATCGCAGGCCATGAGCTCATGTGTTGGTTGCCTATCTGCTCCCGACATTACCCGGATACGAGTCCCAAATATAGCTTTTCAGATGCATACAGTATGCATATAAGTCTTACGACCAAGTCGCATACAGTGTGACTTTAAAATGTATTATAATATGCTTGCATCTGTAAAACAGTTCTCAGTGTGTGGGCGTCCCGACTATACATTTGGTGTTAAGACCCAAACAAGGTCGCATCTGCTCCTTTGTGGCAGACAATCTTTTAAAGCTTTTTCTTTATCTTTGCCCTCTGCTCTCCTGTGGCAGATATCCCTTTAGTTAATATATTCCTTTAATCTTTGTTCTCTGCTCTGCTGTGTCAAAAATTCCTTTAATTATCTCTCTTTCCTTTACTTTTTTTTCTTCTTCTTTTCTTCCCTACCATTTCATAATATAATTTATCTTCGCATTATTCCCTCGCCTTTCCCTAAGCGTCTTATGGAAAAGAATTATAAAGTACTTTAAATAAGTCTGTATTCTCTAAAACTTTTAAGATCACTCTGTTTGCTCTTCTCTGACTTATAATAATATTAATAATATTTTTAATAGATAGTAT
>NC_029792.2:115409951-115452442 GCF_000816755.2 Arachis ipaensis
CACTAAAACCTATGAAAATATAATGAAACTTAAACAAAACATAACTAAAACAATATGAAAATGATGCCAAAAAGCGTATAAGATATCCGCTCATCAGAGATATTGTTTTTGATGAATAATAATTATAATAATAATTTATTTTAATATAAATGAGTAATTTTAAAGAAGTATTTAAAATAATATTTATAATCTTCTTTTAAAACTTAGTTTATAAAACCTTATTTTTAAACTTTTATTAATTACTTTCTAAATCACGAACATTTTAATATTCTATTTTTAACCTCAATATTTTATAAAATCATATTTGAAACCCTCCTTTTTTTTCATATTTATAAAAATAACCCTAAACTTTTATAAAATACCCATTATTATTCCGGTATTTTATCTATTACCCAAAATACTCAGAAATTTATATAATTATAAATTGTACCTCAATTTTTATATACAAATACAATGTTATTCTTTAAAAATAAAGTTTAAATATTAATCTTCCTCTCATACCGAAATCAAAACCCTTAACCCTTCCCTTTCAAAATATTACTTGTATTTTAATCCGTTTTCGAGTCTTTCGATTATCAATTTTTCTCAACTTTTAATTTAATATTTCAACTACCAAATCTTATCAATTTCCTCAAAATACCTTATCACGATTGTTCCAAAATCATTAAAACAACCACAACTGAGCTGTTTCTAATAGCCAAACTAATAAATCACAAGCAACAACAATAATTCAATATAAACTCATTCAAACTCAAACAATAATCAACCAAATCAACATTCACTTATCAAATTCACATTTAATTATTATAAAGTTACCAAACCCTACCTTCGTGCGAAATCAAAACAATGGAAGCTCTGGAGAAACTTTCTGACCGAGCTGTTGAAGAAGAAAACATCAGAAATCGTCTGTGCCTCCTAAAACTTTAATTGGTCGAACTCAAGAGGAAGGAGAGCTACGTTATTGACGAATCAGATTTCTGCTAGTAAAGAATTTTACAATTAAAGTCTCGTTGTAAGTATAGTTTCTAAACCAACAGAGAATCTTTTCGTACAAAAATTTTGGTTGTCACTTAAGCAAACCCAATAAAATTGATAACCGAAGTATTTAAACCTCGGGTCGTCTCTCAAGGAATTGCAGGGAAGTATGATTTATTATTGGTTATAGAAAAGTATCTTTTTGGGTTTTTTGAATAATGAACAGGAAAAGTAAATTGCAGGAATTAAAGTAATAACTAATAAAGCTCTTAGCAAGGTATGAGAACTGGAAATCCCATCCTAATTATCCTTATCAATTGTGATGAGAATTGTTTATTGCTCCCACTTAGTTAACCCTTACTAAATAAAGGAAAGTCAAGTGGACTAATCAATGGGACTCCCCAAGTCCTAGTCAACTCCTGAGAAAAGACTAGCTTTAGAGGGATCCAAATCAACCAGCAAATTCCAATTATCAATCAACAAAGGAGTTTGATAACTCAAGTGTCACCAATTACTCAACCAAAGCTAAGAATATAAAAAGCTAGATTAAAATCATAAATCTGAAATACATCAAATTACATTAAATAGAAATTCAAATCTAACATGAAGAGTTCATAAACCAATTTGGTAACATAAGTAATTAACAAGAGAAATAGATAAATCAAAGTACTAGAATAAATAAAAGTAGAAGAGAAATTAAATTAAAGGAATATTGAACCTGGAATGGAGAAGAAGTAAACCTAACCTAAGAGAAATCCTAATCCTAAAACCTAGAGAGAGGAGAGAGCCTCTCTCTAGAAACTACATCTAAAAACCTAAAATTGTGAATTATGAGAAGTTGTTTTTAATGGATTGACTGATTTTCCTACTTTTTAGTCTCTAATCTGTATTTTCTGGGCCGAAAACTGGGTCAAAAATAGCCCAGAAATCGCCCCAGCGATTTCTGATACGTCCAACACGCGGCACTGTCACGCGTACGCGTCGTCCACGCATGCACGTAGCCTAACAGCGTGGCAACTATGGCAAATTATATATTGTTGTAAAGCCCCAGATATTAGCTTTTCAACGCAACTGAAACTGCCTCATTTGGACATCTGTAGCTCAAGTTATAATCGATTGAATGCGAAGAGGTCAGGTTGGACATCTTTGCAATTCCTTCAGTTTCTTGTATTCCTTCCACTTTTGCATGCTTCCTTTCCATCCTCTAAGCCATTCCTTCCCTATAAATATTGAAAACACTTAACACACATATCAAAGCATCGAATGGTAATAAGAGGATTAAAATTAGCAAATTAAACCCAAAGAAACATGTTTTCAATCATAGCACAAAGTTAGGAAGGAAAATGTAAAAGCATACAATTAGTATGAATAAGTGTGCAAAGACTTGATAAAAACTACTCAATTGAGCACAAGATAAACCATAAAGTAGTGGTTTATCAATCTCCCCACACTTAAATATTAGCATGTCCTCATGCTAAGCTCAAGGAGATAAAAGGAATGAATGGGAAAAAATAAGACTCATGAGATGCAACCTATATATGAATGCAACTATATGCTAAGATGGTTCTGTATACTTGGTTGAAAATAAACAAGTTCTCCAAGACAAATATAAATCAGATTCCACTAATCCAAATCATACAGTAAGGACAAGTAAACTTGTAAGAAGATGGCTCATGAAAGCAGGGAACATAGAATCAAGCATTGAACCCTCACTGGTAGTGTATAGGCACTCTAATCTCTCAAGTGTCTAGGATTAATCACTCTACTCTTCTCTAATCATGCTTTCTAGACTTTGTTCTTCATCTAACCAATCAACAAATATTTAGTATACCAATGCAAACATCATGAGGTCTTTTTAAGGTTGCAATGGGCCAAGGTAAGGGTGAGGATATATGTATGGCCAAGTGAGCTGAAATATGAATCTTTAATTAACCTAAGCTTTCACCTAACATACACACATACTCTATATAACTCTAAAATCATGCCTGGCTATCCAAAATTCTCACTTTTGCATTACATACTCATGTACAAAAATTTTTTCTTTAACTTCATCACCTATGCATTGATCTTTTATTAAACTTTACATTGGGGTAATTTTATCCCCTTATTTATTTATTTATATTGCAATATTTTTTTCTTTTTATTTTTTTTCTCTTCTTTTTTTTCTTTTTTTTAAATATAAAAGTAAACATAACATATCAATACACATGAATTTTTTATTTTCTGATCTCACATGAGTAGGTACCCAAATTCCTAATATTTTATCAATGAAACATGTACTCTTTCATCAACCCAAGTTCCCACAGTTTTTCACACTTAATTGATACACAATCTCTAACTTAAGCTAACCAAAGATTCAATTTGGGGTAATTAATTGTTTTTCCGCTTAAGGCTAGTGATGTGGTAAAATATAAAATAAATGGGGATTAAAAGGTTCAAGGTGGCTAACAAAGGTGATTAAAAGGGTAGGCTATTTGGGATAAGTGAGTTAATGACAAATAATAGCCTCAATCATATGCAAGCATGTAAATACACTAAACAATGGACATATAGAATGGAACAAACTATAGATTACAATCATAGAGAAGAAAACACACAAGAATAAAATGTTATGGTTAAATAATGTAACCATATAATTAAGCTCAAATCTCACAGGTTGTGTGTTCTTAGCTATAATTCATGTTCCAAATTACAATCTTCAGACAAGTTTAACACAAATTTTTCAATTTAAATTAGTGAAATATTATAAAATGGGGTCTTGAAAAGAAACTCATTACTTTAATCAAGTAGTAGCTAATTGAACAAAATTAAACATGCAAATGCAACAACTAATTTAACAAAGAAAATTAAACATTGGTGTTGAGAAGGAAATAACTAATCCACGGAAGTCGGTATCGACCTCCCCACACTTAAAGATTGCACCGTCCTCGGTGCATGCTAAGATGTGCAAGTGGACGGGCTGCTACAACTGACGTTTTTCTCCAAAGATTGTGCAGATGGAACTTGTTTGTCGCCCCGTGTAAAAGTTTTCCGTTTTCCTTTCTGGTGGCCATCCTGAAAGAGAAAGGAAAGAAAAGTAACCCAAAAACAAAGATAGAAAACAAAGAAAATATGGGTGGGTTAATACCAAACAACGAGAGTCTCAAGTATATGGTAGCTACAACATGCAAGTGAGAAAACGGTAAAAGCAATTGGCGTATCAATAGTGCAAACATTGCAACAATGGAAAAGAGATAGTAGGTAATGAAAGACAATATAAATCCATGTCAATGCAAAAGGAGTACAAGTATCATAAAAGATTAGTAATGACTTAAATAATATTACCTAATCAGAATAAAACAAGTCATGAAGTACCAGAATAATTCAAGAAAAGATGTAACAGTTTAGTAAGAAAATTTAACACCAATAGAAAAATAAAAATATGCAAACAATTGAAATGCAATGAATGAAAGTATGCAAATAAATTAAACAAAATAGAATGGAAAAGAATAGGAATGAGAAGTTGAATAAATGAAGAAGAAGAAAGTAAGAAAGGAGGGAGAAAGAAGGAGAAAAGAGAGAAGAAAGGAGAAAGGAATGAAAAACGGGACGTGACGCGTGCGCGCAGGACACGCGTGCGCGTGAAAATTGTATTCGCCATGCGACGCGTACGCGCCGCCCACGCGTACGTGTGGGTGGTCTGAAAGCGAAGGGACGCGCACGCGTGAGGTACGCGTACGCGTGGGGTGGCTTGTGCTTCACGCACCCCTCCCGCGCGTCTCTCGCGCAACTCTCTGTCTAGTTGTGCAGACACATACGACGCGTGCGCGTCGTTGACGCTTGCGCGTCGATCCCCTTTTTACTCAACCAAAGCTAAGAATGTAAAAAGCTAGATTAAAATCATAAATCTGAAATACCTCAAATTACATTAAATAGAAATTCAAATCTAACATGAAGAGTTCATAAACCAATTTGGCAACATAAGTAATTAACAAGAGAAATAGATAAACCAAAGTACTAGAATAAATAAAAGTAGAAGAGAAATTAAATTAAAGGAACATTGAACCTGGAATGGAGAAGAAGTAAACCTAACCTAAGAGAAATCTTAATCCTAAAACCTAGAGAGACTCTCTCTAGAAACTACATCTAAAAACCTAAAATTGTGAATTATGAGAAGCTGTTTTTAATGAATTGATTGATTCTCCTACTTTGTAGCCTCTAATATGTATTTTCTGGGACAAAAACTGGGTCAAAAATAGTCCAGAAATCGCCCCCAGTGATTTCTGATACGTCCAGCACGCGGCACTGTCACGCGTACGCGTCGTCCACGTGTACGCGTGGTTGAATTTTCACCAGGTCACGCGTACGCGTGATCCACGAGTGCGCGTCACCTAATAGCGTGGCAACTATGTCAAATTATATATCGTTGCGAAGCTCCGAATGTTAGCTTTCCAACGCAACTGAAACCGCCTCATTTGGACCTCTGTAGCTCAAGTTATGTTTGATTGAATGTGAAGAGATCAGGCTGGACAGCTTTGCAATTCCTTCAGTTTCTTGTATTCCTTCTACTTTTGCATGCTTTCTTTCCATCCTCTAAGCCATTCCTGCCCTATAAACTTTGAAAACACTTAACACACATATCAAGACATCGAATGATAATAAGAGAGGATTAAAATTAGCAAATTAAACCCAAAAAAACATGTTTTCAATCATAGCACAAAATTAGGAAAGAAAATGTAAAAGCATGCAATTAGTATGAATAAGTGTGCAAAGACTTGATAAAAACCACTCAATTGAGTACAAGATAAACCATAAAATAGTAATTTATCAATTACCGTCAACTTTCACCAAACAAAAATAATACTAACGTATAAAAAAAAGAATATAAACATTTTTATCATATTAAATTTTTTATTAGAATTACATATCTCAAAAAATCGAGCGCCGAATAATCAAAGGAAGTCACGGTTCGGTTCCCTCTTCCTCACACTCAGTTCCTTTGTTTTCCACGTTCGGTGACAAATGAAGAGATGTGAAGATGAAATATAATGATTTTTAGTTAAGTGACATTAATTTATTAAGTGAAAGGGCATGTGTTATATATATGACACATGCCCTTTCACTTAATAAATCAATGTCACTTAACTAATAATGTAAGCCATGTTTTCATTCTTCCTTTTGTTTATTGGATGGCTTCGGCCACTTTCTTTCTTCTTTCCATTTTTAATAATAATAATAATAATAATAATAATAATAATAAAGATTTTTTATTTTTTAAAATATTTTATTATAATAAAAAATATTTAAAAAGTCTAGTAAATTTTTAATTTAAAATATCATAAAATTTAATTTAATTATTTTTAAGAAAAATATAATAAATCATAAATTATTTATTATTTAATTTTTAAAAAATCAGATTGTTATAGACAGCGCTGAGCAGTGAGATCGATGACGTTGAACATTGACGGAATGAGCGGTGCACGATGATGACAAAGAGAACGACGATACTCTGATGTTGAGGACAAATGACGAGAAGAAAGACGCTGAGAATGAATCTGAGAACGGCGCCAGAAGAGATTGAGAATGACAGCGATAAAAAAGAGAAGAGTAGAGGTCAGTTCTGTAAAAAGGAAAGAGAAAGAGAGTAGAATGTGTTAGTTACCGAGTGAAGATAAAAAATTTAGGATGATCCAAATGAATTCTGCACTTGCCCCACTCTCATATTTTTTTTAAAATATATATAATATGTCTTTATTTTAAATTATAAATGATTCCACAATAAATAAATTAAACCCAATTATTTAAAGCTCCAAACCTATTTTATCTTTCTATCATTTTAACTATTAGTTAACCTAATTAAATTTAATCTTCTCCTATTCTCAAATCCCAACCGTCACCACTCCTTTATTCTCTTAAACATTCTTCTCAGTTTTATATGTTCAACATTTTTTTCTATTTTTTGTCTACTGGTTATCTTCTCTTCATCAAAAGGTAAATTTTAAATTTTTTATTTTTTATTATATACCTCTCTATGAATCTATATATCTTTCAAATTCATTGTTTCTTTTTTTGATATTTTCAATTGAAAATTTTAATTCAAGCAATTATAGTTTAGATATTAATCTAATTTTTTATTCTGTTCATGAATTTATATATTTTATTTTATTCTCAATTTAGTGATCCTTATTATTTATTTATTTATCTTTCGTTCTATTTTATTATATGTAATTTTGTTGTATATAAATTTCTAAAGTCAATTGATCAATTTATTAATTTAGAATATATATTTTTTATTTTTAAAAATAGTAATAGAAAAATATTTTAAAATAGTAATAATTGTTTGGTTACATATATATAGACATTTAATCAAGTTGATAATGAAACAATTATTCACCATTTTCAAAATATGAAAATAAAAAGAGAAGTACCTTCAAGATTTGAAAAAAAAAAAAAAAGTTAGCGGCTAATGTAATTTATTTTTTTTTGTATTTAAATAATTAATGTGCACTTTTATTTTATTAAATTTGGATTAATATCTCTTTTAATAGTAATGTGTATTATTTTTGCCTCCTCAACATAAATTTTTTAAATCCGTCACTACCTAAATATACATATACGTAATCTGGATAATGAATAACCTATTGATGAATAAACACGTATCCCAAGTACTTTCTCAAATATTGAGATACCTAGATATGTAAATACACATATATCACTAGTATTGAATAGTCGTCTTATGAATAAATGTGTAATTTATATGTATTTCGGATGCAACTGAATTATTTATTTTTAAACATATACGTAATTCGGATAATGAATAACCTATTGATGAATAAACACGTATCCTAAGTACTTTCTCAAATATTGAGATACCTAGATATGTAAATACACATATCACTAGTATTGAATAGTCGTTTTATGAATAAATGTGTAATTTATATGTATTTCGGATGCAACTAGATTATTTGTTTTTAAACATTGTTACTTATACTGACTACTGAATTACCGCCGAATTATGTTTTTTTATGATTTTTGTATCACAATATTTAAAATGTGTAACACGTATTTAAATTAGTAAATATTCTACCAATTACATATTTTAATAAATATTAAAATGATTTAATTTAAATAAAAAAGCCAAAGAATATCTAATATTAAAATTAATGTTAAAATTTTTGGGAAAAAATGTATTGAATGATTATTCAATCTTTAGATTTTTGTAACTTCTTAAAATTATTTTTATCCATTTACGACAAAAATTGCAAACTAAATTTATTTAGCTAAAATATTTTTGAAAAGGAGTTGATGATTTTCGAAAAAAAAAAGGGATTTTAATTTAAAATTTAAATTTAAAACAAATAAAATAATTTAAAAATTTAACTTATGTTGCCCAAAAAAATTGATAACCTATCGTTACTCTAATTTTTATTAGACATACACAGATACTTTCAAGTTTATTTCCACACATCTATGGCATAAACGCAACCAACAAAAGAAATCATTAACGATGACTATACATACATACATACATATAATAGTTCAATCCATTCAAACGAAGGATAAACATACATGTAAGGTTGGAATTTGGAAACATACTTCCTTATTCTATTGTTCACCCAAGTTCACACTTATTATTTAATTTATATAAACACTTCCAAAACAGTCCCGAAAATCTACCCCTTATTAAATTCCAACCATGAATATAACGTCTTCTAATTTTCTTTTAGTAATTATCATGCCTTGAGAAGATGAGCATCTATGTCTTTAGTATTTTTGTCAAACAATTCCATGTAACCATAAGGAGCTTCGACATTATCATTAATTTTCTCATATTCAACTGTCCATTTAGCTGAAACACTTCCATTGCTGTTATCAATCTCTTGAATGGTGAGCTTCAAGACCTTATACTGTTGACTTATGTCTCCATCAAAGAGATTGAATTTGATTGTCTTGTTCTTCTCATCAACGGATTCAATTGTCTCCTTGCATGTAGTTACTTTACCATCTGTTGCTTGACAATAATCAAATTTTAAAGAATATTAAAAAAAAAAAGAAAATTAAGGAAACCTGAGAATAATTATGTCAATTACTTGACATAATTACATGCAAATTATGATAGTCCTTTTGGTTGTTTTAAAATTTTATCTTTTGTCTTGGAGACAAAATCTATTTTTTGTTATATGTTTTTAGGAACTATAAAAAATACAAGAATTTTGTCAATTTATATATATACTTATAACTCTCTTCTAATAATCTCATTGGTTATGAATTTTTAAACAATTCATATAATTCTCACTTATATATATTATTTCGTAGAAAGAACTTTTTTTGTTGTAAATGGAGGAAACTAATTAAATTTAATAAAATCTCAAAAAAAAAAAGATTAGAAATATAATTATTCATATATCTTTTTTTTAAATTAATTTTTTTAAAAAAGTGATATTATAACATAATATCAAAACTTCTATAATAAAAAAAATTAAAATTTGATTCATATTGAACTTTAATAAAAAAAATTTAGTCTAAAATTAATAACAAAAAAAAAACATATAAAAAATTTATGTAAACCCAAAAAATAAATCTTACATGAGGAGACATATTAAAAATATAATTATTTACGCAATTTTTTCTATAAATTTAGGTTTTTGAAAAAAATAATATCATGATAAAATCCGACGAGATGTTTTATTTTTAATTTACAAATTAATTGATTTAAAATTAAGCTTGATTACCTATAACATAAGTCCAGTGCTTAATCGAATCGCCAATGCTGTGCCAATCCTCACCCTGATGCAGCTTGGTGTGATGCACTCTTTCACAAACGTTTTGATATTGGTGGAGAGATTTTGATACAAAATTAAAGAACTTTCCAGCAGGTGCATGGATCACAATTTCAGTACTAAGCTTACCACTCAGTGCCATTGTCTTAAGAAGGAAACAACTATTATGAAGCAAGAAATTAGATAATACTAATAATGTAATAAAGCTAGCTAGCTAGAACATCTGATGAGAGATATGGGACAATGAGTTCAGATTTGTAGGACCTTATATAGAAAAATAAGCGACCTACTATATCGCCAGCTTGTTCCTCACTATTTATTGCGCTGCTAATAAAAAATTTTAGTCAACACAAAAAATAGTCAATAAATATTATTTTACTCAATGAAATTATCTAACAATGATTAATCACTAAATTCTAAACAAATTTTTTAGGAACGCAAAATAGGTACCATCATATTTTTATAGTTTTATTTGTATTTTGATTTTATTATATGCATCATGAATTAATTTTGATTATATTATTTATAAAATTTGATTATAGTGCTTATAAAGTTTTATTATCAATGTAAATATATGATCATTTTGGATACCATCAAAATGTATTTTTATAATGGATCATTATTAGTGTTTGATTGATAGTTGATTTTGATAGTTTATATGTAATATAATTTTTTTTAGCGTACACGTAATTTTAACACACTTAAAAGATAAAAAAAAAATAAAAATTAAAAGACCAATATCTATTATTAATATCAGTCAATATTCTGTATTGATATTTTATTTTTATGTTGTTGAAATTTAAAACTTAGCAATTATTATTTGAAATAATAATAAAGAATAATAAATTTTATTGATAAGTAACACTGTTAAAAAAATTCACAATAAAAAAAAGCCACACAAAATTCAAGAAAGAAAATAAATAAAACCATCCACTTCGATCTATGAGTAGGTCACACATGTCTGCTAATTATCTACAATGGTTCATTAGAATGTGTAGATTTTTTTTCTCTTCTTTGTGAGGTTTAAATCTAATTTTTGGAGTGTCTCTTTTGCACCTATTGTGTCACAATCCTAATTCAGATTTTGGGGTCATTGAGAGGTAGAGAGTGTTGCCATCAAAGTGAGAGAGAAGAGGAAAAACAGAATTTTCGTTTTTATGCAGAGTATTAAATTTTAAATAGCAGTTTGTCATTCGTTTATTGTTGGATCGGCGTGAAATTTGAACTGCATGTTTCCCTCATCTTGTTCTTCATTCTGGACGATGGAGATGTTGATTGAAATTCTGTAATGGGAGAAATTGGTATCACAAGAGAGAAAATAGGTTTTTCGATTTTACACAGAGCAACATTTTTTGAACAGTAGTTTCTCATCCTTTCACCGTTGGATCGATGTGAAAGTTGGACTGTAGATTCTTCAAATTTTGTTCTTCATTCTGAATGGTGGATATTGTTACTGGAGGTATTCAGAGGGAGAAATAGGCTTCGAAAAGCAGCTCTATTTTTTTGGTATTTTTCATCTTCTTGCTTCTCATTTGTAAGCTTTGGTGTTTTGATGTTTTGGCTTATTATATACACGTTTTTGTGCTTTGTTTGAGACTTTCTTGTATATCATTTGATTATAGTGGAGCTATTTCACTGGTTTGGATGACTCGTGATTTTTACCTCTCACATTGAGGGAGTTTTCCACGTTAAAATCTCGGTGTGTTCTTGTTATTACTTTACTTGCTATATTTGCTTATTTATAGTTGCTGTCATATTGTGTTGTGAGTGCTTTCATATAGTTCTTGTGTTGGATATTTGTGTTGTTTTCGCTGCTGGGCTCTTTCATACTAGCATCAGAGCTTGTTTGTATTTTTCGGAGCTTTTGATTCTGTAAACAATGGAAGCTAATACTAATACTAGTAGGATGATCACTCTTAATGATCCTAATTATGTTTTGTGGAAGTCAAAAATGGAAGATTTGCTTTATATCAAGAATTTTCATCAACCAGTTTTTGGTACAGAGAAGCCTAATGATAAATCTGATGATGATTGGACTTTGTTGCATAGACAAGTTTGTGGATATATTAGGCAGTGGGTTGACGATAATGTGTTGAACCATATTATTGGAGAGACACATAAACTTGAACAGTTGTATGCTCGAAAAACTGGGAATAACAAGATGTTTTTGATCAAGCAGTTATTGGCTTTGAAAGATACAAATGGGACATCAATGACAGATCACTTAAATAACTTCCAAGGAATAATGAATCTGTTATCTTCCATGGGTATCAAGTTTGATGAAGAGGTTCAAGGATTGTTACTTCTTGGCTCCTTACCAGACTCGTGGGAAATTCTCAGAATGTCATTGTCCAATTCTGCTCCTGATAGTGTAATCTCTATAGATCTTGCTAAGAGTAGTATTTTAAATGAAGAAATGAGAAGAAAGTCACAAGATACATCGACTGCACATTCAAACGTTCTTGTTTATGAGTTTAGAGGGAGAAACAAAAATTGAGGTCCTAAAAGTAGAGATCAAAGTAGAAGCAAGTCTCGAGAAAAGTATAAAAATATTGAGTATCATCACTGTGGTCAAAAGGGACATGTGAAGAAATTTTGTTGGCAGCTAAAGAAGGAGAAAGCCAAAGCAAGTAAAGACAAGAGCAAAAATAAAGATGATGGTAGGAATGAAGACAAGGTCAATGTAACTCATGATGATTTTCTTCTTGTTAAGGAGTTTGAATCTGTTAACCTTGTTGATAATAGCACTAGTTGGGTGATTAGTGGTGCTTCTATTCATGTTACATCTAGGAGGAATTTGTTTACGCCTTATACTCCTGATGATTTTGGTGATGTGAAAATGGCGCATCAAGGTGTTGCAAAATGTGTTGCTGTTGGACAGGTTTGCTTAGAAACCTCCAACGGTACCAAGTTGACTTTGAAGCATGTGAAGCATGTTCCAGATATTCGGTTGAACTTACTTTCTGTTGGTAAGTTGTGTGATGAAGACTTGGATAGCTCATTCTCTCGTAATAGTTGGAAGCTCACCAAGGGTTCCATGGTCGTTGCTAGAGGTATACTGTAACAGCCCAGACCACCCGCTAGCACGATATTATCCGCTTTGGCATACAAGGCCTCACGGTTTTGCCTTTGACGATAGGGATGATAGCCTAAGTCCCCCACACTCACTCGTCAAAACGCGTCATGCTAGGGAGAGGTATCCACACCCTTATAAGGCATGCTTCGTTCCCCTCCCCAACCGATGTGGGCCTTACATATACGACACTCTACTCTTTATTTAATTCAAGCAAAGATTGTGAAAGATGTTGTTAATGCTGCTGAGTTTGTTGATGAAATTGATTTATGGCATAAGAAATTATGTCATATAAGTGAGAAAGGCATGAATATATTATCCAAGAAGAATCTTTTATCTGGTTGTAAGGTTACTTTGCAAAAGTGCAACCATTGCTTTGCTGAAAAACAAAACAGGGTTTCTTTCAAGAGCCATCCACCTTCAAGGAAGCCAGAGATACTTGACTTGGTGTATTCTTATGTATGTGGGCTGATGAAGACAAGAACACTTGGAGGGTCTATCTATTTTGTAACCTTTATTGATGATCATTCTAGAAAATTATGGATTTACACTTTGAAGACCAAAGATCAAGTTTTGAATGTGTTCAAGCAATTTCAAGCTTCCGTTGAAAGAGAAACTGGGAAGAAGTTGAAATGCATTCGTACTGACAATGGTGGTGAGTACTCAGGTCCATTTGATGCTTATTGTAAAGAGCATGGTATAAAACATCAGAAGACTCCTCCGAAGACTCCTCAGTTGAATGGCTTAGCTGAAAGGATAAATAGAACATTGGTTGAAAGAGTTAGGTGCTTATTGTCACAATCTGGATTAGCAAAATCCTTTTGGGGGTGAAGCTTTGAGCACTGCTGTTCATGTCTTGAACCGGACACCATGTGTTCCCTTGCAATTTGAAGTTCCAGAGAAGGTGTGGTCAGGTAAAGATGTTTCTTATGATCATTTAAGAGTCTTTGGATGTAAAGCCTTTGTTCATATTCCCAAAGATGAGAGATCCAAGCTTGATGTCAAGACTAGGCAGTGTATTTTTTTTTGCTATGGCATTGATGAGTTTGGTTACAGGTTTTATGATCCTGTTAGCAAGAAAGTGATTTCGAGTAGAGATGTTATCTTTGTTGAAGACCAAATATTGAAGGATGTTGATAATGCGGAGAAGCCAATGGTTTACCCTAGTGATGATTTTTCTGACTTGTGTAAGAACTGGCAAAATTGTTTTTATAAAAATAATAATATTAAGTGCCCGAGATGGATTCAAAATTTAGAAGTTTTAATTTAAAAATAAAAAGGTGAAATTTGGTTTCAGTGAATTTTTCTGAGTAAAAAAAAAAGGTATTTTCTGCGAAAGACCGAGAATCGGCAACCGAACTGGTCGAACTGGTTTAAGCCTGTCCGGTACTGTGTTTGAGAAAAAATAATATTTTGGAAAATTGATTTATTGGTTTGAAAGGATAAAAATAATTTAGAATTAAAAACTGGGCACTAATCTTAAAGGTTTTGGCCCAAAGTGGACCAAACGGACTAAAAACGCTAACGGGTTGGACCGGACATAAACCGGGCCCAAGGTCCAACATATATATGTGTGATTAATGAGTTTCAAACTCATTTTGATGGGAAGAGAGAGAGAGAGAACTCGGATAGGTGATGGTGAGGTCTTGATGAACTCTTCCTTTATATGTAGGATTTTCTGATAATATCTCTCATTTCACGCCCTAGTTTTCTGCCCTAAGTTTCTGCACATTTTTGGATTGGAATTTTGAGCAAGTTTTGTGATTTTGCTTGTTTAGGTAATCTCTAGTAGCGGGTAATTGTTGAAAATTATCCCAATCTTCTTTGGACAAGGTAAAGTGCTCATAAACCCTTGTGGTGTTATATGTTGTGGTTTCTAGGTTTTGATTTTGGTGATATATGTGTTCTTAGTTTGAGTTTTGGTGTTTGTTGGAGTTGGTTGAGGCTTTGGGTCAAGCTTGGTGGCTTCGTTTTGGTGTTTGGTGCATTTGGAAATCGGCCAAGGTATGGTTTTGATTTCCTTTATGTAATATGTAATGTTTCTGGAAACTTAGGCTAGTTGACCCTAAGATAGGATTGGATGTTATTGGCCTATGGATAATTATTTGTGAATTGACGTTAATTGTTGGTTGTATTGGATTAGTGTGGTTGATGGTGATTGTTGGAAATTATTGGTATTGATGAGTATTTATGGTGATTAGTTATATTGGTAAATAATGAGGATTATGAGAATTTAAGGTAATAAGTTAATGTAAAATGTTTATGGTGGTTTGGAATAAAGGATATTGATGATTATGATGTGTGATGATGTATGTTAATGATGATTTTTGGATATTGAATCTTGTGGTTGATGTCATGTTAAGGTTGGTGGATTATTGTTGATGAGTAATGTTGTTGAGAGTTGTGGTATTGTTGATAATTGATGATGAGTTGTGGAAATGGTATTGATGAATGAGGAGAATTAGGATTATTTGTGATGATTTTTGATTGTTGGAGGGTAATGATTTTGATGGTGTGGGATAGTGTAAATGGGAGATTATTGATGGTTGAGATTGAGAAATGAGTGGTATGAGCTTTTGTGTTGATTTGGTATTAATTGGATTGTGAGTAGTTTGGTTGTGAAGTAAGGGTTTTGTTGAAAGTAAGTTTTTAAGGTTTTTGGTAAAAACAGATTTTGGGTGAACTTTGGTGGATCATAACTTGAGCCTCAATTTTTGAAATTGATTGAAATTTATTTTAAATTGAAGATGATTTCAAGGGCTTTAAAACGATATAAAGTTTGAGGAAAATGAATTTTTGTAGAGGAAGTTATGATCATTCAAAGATTGGTATCAAAATTTGAAATTCTGCAGAGTTGCAGAATTTTGTGATTTCTGATATGTGCGCCCGCATAGCCTTGTGCGCACGCACAACCCTGCGAAATTTACAACCTGTGCATACGCACAGTCCTGTGCGCACACACACATTGGGAAGGTCAGTCTGTTGGGGGCGTTAGCACGCCTTGTGCGAGCGAACAAAATTGCAAAATTTGGTACCTATGCCTACGTACACGTTTTAAAACTTCTCCTGGGCGTGCACACGCACAGCCCTATGCGTACGCACGTGCCCTATTTCTCAAATTTAAATTTTGTTTTCAACTATTTTACCTTCCCAACAAGCTTGTAAGCTTCTGTGACACCATTTTAAGACTTTTGGGCTTAATTTTGAGTATGAGGACATGGGAAATAACCTAAGGGTTTTAGTTGATGATTATTTTGAAAAGTTAGAAGACAGATGCTTAGGTTTCTGGTGTACTGAGGATGAGTCTGGTTGAGAGAGAAGGAAGAGTAGTGAATTTAGTGATTGCTGACAACGAAATGAGAAAACTGATGAACTTGAGAAATATGAATGTTTAAGGATGTTAATGGAAATGATGATGGTTACGATGAGTTGAAGACTCAAAGAGGAATGATGATCTTGTTGAATGTGAAAAGTGTGCCAGGCACTATATCCTTGGAATGTTGAGAATTGATAATTGAAAGTGGATTGAGATGAGAAATGGTGACTACTGGTGATGATTTGAAGTGGATGGACTTTTTGGATGTGAAAGGTGTGTCAGGCACTATATCCTTGGAATGATTTATGATGAGATTGATGTTGTTATTTTCCTTCTCTACTGCAAGAGTGTGCCAGGTACTATATCCTCAGAATGAGCATGCAAGTGTGCCAGGCACTATATCCTCGGAACGATAGTGTGCCAAGCACTATATCCTCAGAACAAAAGCGTGCCAGGCGCTATATCCTCGGACGTGGCAGAAAGGCGACATCCAAAAGGATGTGTCGGGTTGGCATTCATAGACCGACAAGTGATATCACGAGCCAATAGGACAGACATTCATCATGTGCATCTACTTTGTGTTTTGGTTGCTTTGCCTAATTGCATCTCTTGCCTAAATGAATAATATGCTTATTTGCTAGTTGTTCTACTTGCTGTACATGTATACTATTTGTGTTTTACTTGCTTGCATTAATTGTGATTGTCTGGTGCTGAGGAGGTTAGGTAGCTGGTGGCGATGGGATCGCACGGAGGTTAGGGTGGTGAAGGCTGTAGGATACAGCAGTATGATTAGTATTAGTTAGAATTTTCCTAAGTTTAGATAACCCTGTTTATGGTTTATGGCTTAATTAATTTATTACATTCTAAGCTTGAATCTCCGTATGTGATATGAAGTTCTAGGATTGCCTTCGGCGTCCTGGAGCCTTACATCTTACATTATTGGGCACTGTTACCATACTGAGAACCTCCGGTTCTCATTCCATACTTTGTTGTTGTTTTTCAGACGCAGGTTACAAATCCACTTCAGTAAGATTGCAGATATGGTGACAGAGCGGAGTATGGTTCCTCCTTGGTTTATTTCTGTTTTACTTTGTTATAGTTACTCTCACATTTCTTTGCATATTTTCCTTTATGGCCTTAGAGGCTTATTTGAGAGATAAGTTGTATAAGCTATTTTAACTCTAAAGCTCTGTATTTTTCTGTATATAACTAGTCGAGTTAAACTCTGCAAGTTACGGCTAGTTCCCTATGAGTATTATATTCTTATATTTATATATGTTCTTTTCTCTTGCATCTATACTTTGTGTCTTGTGCGATAGCTTCGTGTGAATGTTTCGCGCTTTTGTAAATCTGTCTTTGAGCTTAATCCTTCATCGGGCTTTTAGAATATATTATTTTCTTCTATATATAAATATGTATAAGCCTTAGGACTGTCGTAACCTCTGATTAACCTTTGTTTTATGCTAGAGGTAAGGCTTAGGGTAATTGGGGTGTTACAACTTGGATATTACTCCCTCTATGCCTATGGTGGAAGATGGTAGAGTTGAAGCTCAAAATAATGAGCATGATATAAGTGCAGGTGAAGATGGAATAGTTGATCCGATACTTGATAAAGTTGGTGATGATGATCCAGATGAACAACCAGCTTTGGAAATTCTTGCAAATGCACTCAGAAGGTCTACAAGAGAGAGAAAGCCTTTGTCAAGGTATTCTCCACATGACGGTGTTTTGTTGACTGATGGGGAAGAACCTGAATGCTTTGGAGAGTCAGTTAAAGATGAAACCAAAGCTCAATGGCTTGAAGCTATGCAAGAAGAAATGAAGTCCTTACTTGAGAATGATACCTGTGAGTTGGTATAGCTACCAAAGGGTATGCGAGTTTTGAAGAGGCTTTAGCCAGAGAAAATGTGTTGATTATGAGGAGATCTTTTCTCCTATTGTGAGGATGTCATCTATTCATGCTGTGCTTCAATTAGCAGCGTCTCTTGATCTGGAGATTGAGAAAATGGATGTGAAGATAGCTTTTCTTTATGGTGATTTAGACAAGGAGATCTACATAGAGCAATCGGAGGGCTTTGTTATTAAAGGAAAAGAAAATTTTGTGTACAAGCTTAAGAAGAGTCTTTATGGGTTGAAGCAAGCTCCAAGACAGTGGTACAAGAAGTTTGAATCTATTATGGGGGGAGCATGGTTACCATAAGACAACTTCAGATCATTGTGTATTGTGCAAAAATTTTCTGATGGTGATTTTATCATTCTTTTGCTTTATGTGGATGATATTTTGATTGTGGGCAAGAATGCTTTGAGGATTAATGAGTTGAAGAAATAGCTGAGCAAGTTCTTTGCTATGATGGACTTGGATCCTACCAAACAGATTTTGGGCATGACTATTACTCGTTATAAAGATTTCAAGAAGAAATGAAGTCCTTACTTGAGAACGATACCTGTGAGTTGGTACAGCTACCGAAGGGTATGCGAGTTTTGAAGAGACTTTAGCTAGAGAAAAGGTGTTGATTATGAGATCTTTTCTCCTGCTGTGAGGATGTCATCCATTCGTGCTGTGCTTCAATTAGCAGCATCTCTTGATCTGGAGATTGAGTAAATGGATGTGAATACAGCTTTTCTTCATGGTGATTTAGACAAGGAGATCTACATGGGAAAACTGGAGGGTTTTGTTGTTAATGGAAAAGAAGATTTTGTGTACAAGCTTAAGAAGAGTCTTTATCGGTTGAAGCAAGCTCCAAGACAGTGGTACAAGAAGTTTGAATCTGTTATGGGGGAGCATGGTTACCATAAGACAACTTCAGATCATTGTGTATTTGTACAAAAATTTTCTGATGGTGATTTTATCATTCTTTTGTTTTGTGTGATGATATTTTGATTGTGGGCAAGAATGCTTTGAGGATTAATGAGTTGAAGAAACAGCTGAGCAAGTTCTTTGCTATGAAGGATTTGGATCCTACCAAATAGATTTTGGGCAAGACTATTACTCGTTATAGAGATTTCAAGAAGCTTTATTTGTCATAGGAGAAGTACATAAAGAAGGTGCTTCAAAGGTTTGGTATGAATGATGCCAAATATGTTACTAGTTCTTTTGCTCCTCATTTTAAGTTGAGTACCAAGCAGTGTCCAATCATTGATAAGGAGAAACAAGCAATGGATGAAATTCCTTATGCCTCAGCTATTGGAAGCTTGATGTATGCTATGGTGTGTACTAGACCAGACATTGCTCATGCGGTTGGTATTGTGAGTCGTTTTCTCTCTAATCCAGGTAAAGATCATTGGAATGCCGTTAAATGGATTATGAGATATCTGAAAGGTACAACTAACTTGAGTTTGAGTTTTGGTGGTGAGAAACCTTTGCTAGTTGGCTTTACTGATGCAGACATGGCAGGAGATATTGATTGTCAAAAGTCTACTTCAGGTTATTTGGTCAAGTTTATAGGGGGAGCTATTTCATGGCAGTCAAGGTTATAGAAGTGTGTTGCACTTTCAAGCAAGGCCGTTATGTGTTGTTGTGTGATAGTCAAAGTGCTATTCATCTTGCCAAGAATTTTACTTTTCATGCAAGATCTAAACATATTGATGTTAGGTATCATTGGATACGGGATGTGTTAGATTCCAAGTTGTTGGAACTTGAGAAAGTTCACACTGATGACAATGGTGCTGATATGATGACAAAAGCATTGTCAAGATATAAGTTTGAAACATGTTGTTTCATCGCCGGGATGGCGAGGGCCTCCACCTAGTCGAGAAGGGGGAGATTTATTGGGTTTTTTTCTCTCCTTTGTGAGGCCTAAGCCCAATTTTTGGGGTGTCTCTTTTGCACCCATTGTGTGACAACCCTAATTCAGATTTTGGAGTCATTGAGAGGTATAGAGTGTTTCCATCAAAGTGAGAGAGAAGAGATAAAATAGAATTCCCATTTTTATGCAAAGCATCAAATTTTAAATAGCAGTTTCTCATTTGTTTACCGTTGGACCGGTGTGAAATTTAAACTGCATATTTCCCTCATCGTATTCTTAATTATGGATGGTGAAGATGTTGATTGGAAGTCTGCAGTGGAAGAAATTGGCTTCGCAAGAGAGAAAATAGGTTTTCCAATTTTACACAGAGCAGCATTCTTTGAACAGTAGTTTCTCATTCTTTCACCATTGGATCGACATGAAAGTTGGATTGTAGATTCTTCACATCTTGTTCTTCATTCTGAATGGTAAAGATTTTAATCGGAGGTCTACAGAGGGAGAAATAGGATTCCAACAATAGCTTTATTTTTTGGGTATTTTTCATCTTCTTGCTTCTCATTTGTAAGCTTTGGTGTTTTGATGTTTTGGTTGGTTATATACACATTTTTGTGCTTTATTTGAGATTCTCTTGTACCTCATTTGATTATAGTGGAGCTATTTCATTGGTCTGGACGACTTGTGATTTTTACCTCTCACATTGAGGGATTTTTCACGTTAAAATCTCGGTGTGTTCTTGTTATTGCTTACTTGCTATATTTGCTTGTTCATAGTTGCTGCCATATTATATTGTGAGTACTTCCATATGGTTCTTGTGTTGGATATTTGTGTTGTTTTCACTGCTATGCTCTTTCAGTAAGTGTTTTGCTGCTATCAATTAAAGACAGTCTTATATTACTATATTAGCATATTTATTTAATTAAATGATTATATTTTTAAGCATTTTAATATATTTAAATATACTATTGATTAAAGTATAAGATGAGATATGTAAAGTCAAAGTAGGGATGAGAAAAAAATCCGTATCCGTAGATATTCATAGAAATTATATATCTGCAACAAAGATGCTAACAGGGATTCATAATGGAGAGTGAACCTACCCCCATAAATAAATGGAAAAAGGGATAGGGATTGAGGCATCCGCTCCACAGGAATTCATTAAATCTCCATAAAAAAAATTTTACTTAAATGTTCTTATATATATAAGTTATCTAAGTAGTCCTAATTCATTTTATTTTAATTTATATGTCAAAAATTTCATGTATATGTTATTATGTTAAATTTGTGTTTGATTTAATACATTTGGATGAATTATATTGAATTTTATTATGATTGTGTTAATCTTGTTTTAAAAAAGTTAAAATTTAATATTCATGGATACTAGGTATCTACCTCCCATGTGGAAAAAAATAAACAGAAATTCATGACAAAGATAAGACAGAACAAAGACATTTTATTAAACGAAAACGGAGGTGGAGAGTGTCACGTCTCAAAATGAGTTATGATTGATGCTTAGTGAAATAGTCCGCCTAGCAAAACCTACTATATTTAAGTATAACGTAAATAAGAAAGTTACAAATATTCTTAATAAATTTACAAGTTTTAAAAAGAATAGTTACACACTTTTAACAAAAGATAAAATAACTAAAAATAGTTGGATCCTCCCTGTGATATATGGAGCATATAACATTTAGAAACACAACAAATAATAGATACCCATTGTAGATCATTGCCCTTGAATATAGAAATGCTCACATAATTGAGTATTTGTTCCTAAAAAATATATTTAGAAAAACGGAGTGAATTTTTGTAACTCAATGATTAGACAATACATCTATAATCCACCTGAGACCATATAAATATTATTATAAAAGTAATTTTATTTAAAAAATAATAATTTATATAAATAAGTGAATAAATAAGAGAGTTCTCAGTACAGAAATCAAATCAAATAGATCACATTGGGCAGCTCCACCTTTAAGGATAACCCTTTCCTCTCGTGTGTCCATACAGAATAATAGATCCAACATATGGCTTACACGTTGCGCTAGCAACGCCCTTACTAGCTGACATCTGAGTTAGATGCATCTAAGTTAACGTCATGACCGTCGTTAACTACAATTTTCTAATACGAGTCTCCTAAACCAATTCAAAACATATAATTTCAAATACAACAAATCTTTGATCTTTTAAATATATAAGATATCAAATCAAATCAGATAATATTTTCTCATCGGAAATCATTTTCAATCATACTATTTCAATCATAGGGAATTTCAAACATATATCACAATTTCAAAGTAAGTGAATACTAACAAATACTTTAACGCTTCGAAAATACATATTCAAGTAAAATCAAATGTTCTAAAATAATATAAAACTTCATCAAACATACATATAACCTCATGTAAAATTTTTAAGGTATCATCTTCACAAAAATAATTATTCAACCATAATAAATCAATTATTATAATCAAATCAAAATTTTTCAATAATAGTTTTATATAGACTAAACCACCAAAGTAGCCATAAAAGATTGTTTCACTAACAAAAATAACTATGGAAGATTATAACTCCTCAAATGTCCACAATTGATTAGTTCCATTTGTCAAATATGAGCAAACGTTAGAAGGGTATTGTTAAGCTATGTAAGGTGTCCATATCCATAACAACGTGGCAAAAGAATTTCTTAGGTGGATTAATTTTTTTTTTTGGAAATTGTATTTATTTAGTTAATTCACTTAATTGAAAAAAATTACTTACTCCTTCAAATTGAAATTAGATGATGAATAGGAAATGTCACCTACCCTCATTTTGAGCGCGAAATTAACCATGCCCTAACAGAGCAGTTTTTCATCTTCTTCTTCTCTAGTATACCTTATTGTTCTGTGATTCTATTCTTGCGACGATATTGGAGAAGGAGGTTGCTACTTCCCAACGAATCGTGTTTAGAGGTAAGATCTATAACACTCAAAGGTTTTAAGAGGTAATACTCTCATAAACTAAGTGATTCGATGACTGTAATCTCATAGTTATAAGAGTTCTTCGTTCAATGTGAAAAAACTGGTTCAGTTTGCAATAACTTCATTATATTTTCGTCCCTCTATTTAAGTTGTATAATTTTTTATAGTGGGAATATAACATTTTCTGATTTTTGGTGTATTATGGTATGTATTGATTGATTTTTCATGTTCATTTGGATGGTGCATATTTAGAAATTGAATGTAAGATAGGCTTACAAGTGTATTACACTGATTAGTTGGTTATTTGTTTTGTGAATAAAAAATATTTGTAGTAAGCTTTTTTTTTGAAGTTCCTACCCTTCATGCTCTGTCTCGTTAAATTGTTCCATCAAAGATGTGATAATACTCTTCAATACAAAGTTATTTATATTATTTTAGTCTACATATCAGTCTATTTATTTTGTATAATGAATTATTATGCATAATAGTTGTGCTAACAAATATAAGACTAGGATAGGAATTCAACCATAAAAGAGACTAGTCAATGCAATGATTTTTAGTGCATAATAAAACACATATTTTAAAAAAATAATTATAAAGAAATGATAAAGTTTTGCCAAAAAAGAGGGGCTGATTATACAAAACACTTGAAAAAAAAAAGCTAATTTGAAAAACTAACTTACCAAATATTTGATTTAGTTTGTGATTTTGTATGCAGTAATAGAAATAAATTTTTAGAACTTTTGAAAGTAACTTGATCATATGTAACCAAATTATATTATATAACACAAGATAACCATGAATTGATTGCTGATGTGAAATTTTCTCGTTTTTTATTTTATTTTTCTCAAAAATAAATGTTTAGAAAGTAGGTGATTAAGAATAGTAGAGTTAGTAAAAACTTGCTCTCCACTCTACTGGCTGGTCTTTTCTCTCTTTCTCGCTTAGATCATCTCGCTCTCACTCTTTGGACTACATCCTCTCTCTCGCTGGTCTACTCTTTCTCTATCTCTAGCCGACTGCCTCTCACGGTCTTTCTAGTTTGGGTCGGTGCAAATCATTGTGGCTACAGTGGCACCTCCACCAAAGAAGAGTTCAGCCGCGGTGAATTTGAAACAAATCCAGAATAGGTTAAATCTCATATGAAAAATCCACTTCATCTCTCTCTCTCTCTAACTTTTTCTTATGGGGCTGGGTTTCATTCCAATTTAGTGTTGACCAAGCTGGATAGGTACAGAGGAGATCACTACGGAAATAACAACAACAACAACGATGATTCTCATGGCCACCATTACTCTTCGAGGCCGCACTCTCGCATCTTCGATTCTCCGATGACATACCACAACTCTCGTCAGAGCCCCGCACACTTACGTTCTAGCGGCTGTGACTTCCACAGTCTGCCACCTTGCTCTCCCAGTAGGAATGTAGGTTTCCACCCAATCGGCCCCGGCGAAGGGTTCAAGCCGATGGATGGTGACAATTATGGAGAATATGGGTTCAATACTTACCAGGCTCCTCCTCTGTAGCTGTCTGGTCACAAGCGAGAGTTTTGAGGAGTTTTTCTAGGTGAGGTGCCATACTTTTCACTGTGATTTGGATCTTGGTTGCCCCTCTCCTATTTTGATTTCCTTGCGATCTTATCTTAATTTGTCTTTAAATCTTGATTTTCTCCCCTTTTTGACATTTTTTCCAATTCTTTTGAGCGTTTGCGGTGGTGCTGAAGATGATAATGGAGAATAGTATGTTGAAGTCATTTCCTGGGATCCTCAAGCTTATGATTATCATAATTTCCTGGTCATTTGAATGTTTCTAGATCTGAGATCTAAAAATTACAAAGATAATGATTTGATTTGAATTTTAAGCTGTTGGATATTTAGGTTTAGTTGGTCTGTGTGCTATTTCGTGATTTTGCAAAGAGTTAGTATTTTTCTGTTTGTGTATCTTCTCAGCTCTTGGGATTTACTTTATAGTTAAATAAGATATTGAAAAAGATTATTACTATATATATTTTGATTCTTTTGTGTAATCCTGTGATGGTAAATATATTCTATGGATAAAGCCCAAAATAAAGTTTCATTGATAATTCTCTAATGGATAATCATCTATCTATGGTTTGAAAGCATTTAATGTTAGCTTTATTCATGTCTTAATCTCTTGCTAATACATGGTCACTTTTGTTTCTCCTTTGTAGATTTTTTATCTGTTTGGTCTCAAGAAAAATGGTATCATTGAGTTTAGAGAATTTGTTCATTATATGTATTTCACTCAGATGCATCTATAGAAGGTAAGATCAACTATGAGATAGAACAATTACATAATAATGATTCGTATTCACACCTCATATCTTCTTTTTTTCTCCTTCAAGAATCATATGCATGATTTATTATATTGGACTGCATAAATGGTTTGTATTCAATTATTTATCATTGTATTAAGTTGCTTATAATGATTTTACAGTTGTTTTTCGGTTATATGATCTAAGGCAGACATGGTATATTGAACTTGAAGATGTAAAGTGCTTTTTCTATTTCCTTTTAACAAATCAGCATTAAGTATTAGCGGCTAATATTGCTCGCTCTTTGAAATATATAAATCTTCTATTATTATTGTTAGTTTCAATATTTTGTATGCATATATTATCAAAAAGAAATTCATGATCATGGTTGAAATTGTAAATTTAAATACCTGTGGTCCTTAGAACTTGCCATCAATAATGCAGATTTTATCTAATTTTTTTTTAATATGTTTGGATTCGGTGGAACCCTCTACCACACAGAGTTTTACGCTTAAGTCGTAAAACAGAGGTGGTGAGATATTACGACCTCTAAAATAAAAATACATATACATATATATAGGTGAAAAAAAAGTCATAACTAGTAGCCTTGAAGAAAAGCTTAAGCAAAAACTGCAAAAAGAAAAGTGCATCGCACACGTAAAAGGATAACCAGATAAAAGGAAGGATAAAGCTTATATACATAAAGAGTAGAATACCAAAAGATACAAAATATCAAGCTCCAGACTTGATTTGCAAAGCCAAGGCCGGCCAGAGTATATTTACATATATATATATACATCCCAAAAGTATCCCAAAACATAAAACAACACCCAATTCTCCAAAAGCAACCTCTAAGAGGCCAAATACAAAATATACATGAAGAGAATCTATATACATATATACATATAGCCTAAAACAAAATATGACTGGCCAAAATAGAGATCTTCGCTTGAATGGAGGGTCTCCAGACGCTCAACAAGGTGCCTCTCGACCTGCATCTAAAAAATAGCAGAAATATCTATAGAATGAGAACCGAGGGTTCTCAGCAAGGCGATGGTGCCCACATAGGTAATATATAATGTTCCGAAAAAGTCAGAGACAATCCTAGAACTTCGACACTCAGATTTCAGCTTAAATATCCAACTAAACCAGAAATTAGGTGAGTTATCTAAGGTATTCAAGTTCTAAATCTAACTTTAACCTAACACCTCACTTTCTGTCTCTTCCAACCCTCTGAATAACTGGTGGAACAACTCCCCTCACACCTCCGCTAAGAAAGGTCTCTCAGAAATTATGTACATACAATTCAAGAAAGGAAAACACAAATAGAATACAAATACAGGAAATAGGCAATTAGCAGATAAGCAGAGTTAAACAATAAGGCAAACTAAGATAATTCACACTCAAGCAAAACATACTAATGCATATGATGTATACTTGTCCTATAGCTGATGATATCATCTGTCGGTTATATAGCCAACTGACGTTAGGATTTTTGCCAGTAAAGAATGTCATAAAAACAGTCGCGTTGTAGATATAGTCTCTAAACCGACAAAAATCCCTTCGTACAAACGTGTTGGTTGTCACAAGTAACAAACCCCTTTGAAATTGATAACCGAGTATTCAAACCTCGGGTCGTCTTCTCGAGGAATTGCAGGGAAGTATGTTCTTATTATTGGTTATGAGTTTGTAAATTGGGGTTTATTAGGAAGTAAGGTGGGAATATGTTATATGACAGGTAAAATAAAATAATAATAATAATAAAATCTTTTGGTAAGGTATGAGAAATTGGAATTCCAAATTAATTATCCTTATCAATAGTAATGAAAATTGAATCTTAATTTCACTTAGTTAACCTTTACTAAAGCAAAGGAAGATCAAGGGACAAATTGGTTTGATCTTCGAATCCTATTTATTTCGTAAGAAAAGATTGGGATTATTGAAGTTCAAGCCAATTGGCAAGATAACAATTATGCTATTGAGTTGGATAACTCCTGAGTTACTGATTCCTTAACCAAGACCAAAAGAGAAAAAGTAAATTTGCTGGAATAAAAATGCTTTCAGATGGGAAGCAACAGTAACCTAAATAAAAGAAAGAAATCTTGAATCTGAAATACTTCGAATTATAATAAATAGAACATCCAAATCTTAATCATGAAAAGTTCATAAGCCAATTGGGCAACATAAATCAAATGAAAATAAAAGTATCAAAATAAAAGAGAAACATAAATTAAAGGAACATTGAACCTGGGATTTAGAGGCACTCCTAAAACTAAGAGAAATCCTAAATCCTAATCCTAAGAGAAAGGAGAGAACCTCTCCCTCTAAAAACTACATCTATTCCTAAAATTGTGAATATGAGAGCCTCCTCATGAATGGAAGCAGTCCCCCACTTTATAGCCTCTAATCTGTGTTTTCTGGGCCGCAAACTGGGTCAAAAACAGTCTAGAATTCGCTGGTTTCGAATTTTGCCACGCTGGATTTCCGTCACTGCGACGCGGCCGCATGGATCACGTGGTCGCGTCGCCTAGCATCAGGGGAACTATAGCATATTATATATCAAATCGAAGCCCCAGACGTTAGCTTTCCAACGCAACGGGAACCGCGTCGTTTGGACCTCTATAGCTAAAGTTATAGTCGTTTGAGTACAGAGAGGTCAGGCTAGACAGCTTAGCAATTTCTCCAACTTCTTGCATTCCTTCCACTTTTGCATGCTTCCTTTCCATCCTCCAAGCCATTCCTGCCTTATAATATCTGGAAACACTTAACACACATATCAAAGCATCTAATGGTAATAAGAGAGGATTAATAATATGCAAATATAAGATCAAAGAAGCATGTTTTCAATCAAAACACATAATTAGGAAGGAAATATAAAACCATGCAAATAGTATGAATAAGTGGGTAAAGAGTTAATAAAAACCACTCAATTGAGTACAAGATAAACCATAAAATAGTGGTTTATCAACCTCCCCACACTTAAACACTAGCATGTCCTCATGCTAAGCTCAAGAGAAGCTATAAAGATGAAGAGGAATGGTATGAAATGCAACCTATGAATGCAACTACATGCTAAATGCTTTTACTTACTTGGTTAAAAGTAAATAAGTTCTCCAAGACAAATACAAACCAATTTCCACTAATTCAAATCAGACAATAAAAAGCAGGTGAACTTGTAAGAAGACAGCTCATGAAAGCAAGGAACATAGAATTTAAGCATTGAACCCTCACTAGAAGTGTATATCACTCTAATCTCTCAAGTGTATAGGGTTATTCACTCTACTATTCTCTAGTCATGCTTTCTAAACCTTGTTCTTCATCTAACCAATCAACAAAAATTTAATGTACCAATGCAAACATCATGAGGTCTTTTCAAGGTTGTAATGGGGCTAAGGTAAGGGTAAAGGTATATATATGGCTAAGTGAGCTTTATAAATTGAATCTTTAATTAACCTAAGCTCTCACCTAATATACATATACTCTATATACTTTTAAATTCATGCCTAGCTACCCATAATTCTCACTTTTGTATAATTCCCGTACTCATGTACCAAATTTTTCTTTAATTTTTATCACATGTGCATTGATCTTTTATTAAACTTAATATTGGGGTAATTTTGTCCCCTTTATTTATTTATATTATATATATATTTTTTTCTTTTTCTCTTTTCTCTTTTTTTTTGTAGAGAAATAAACATAACTTATCAATGCACATGGATTTTCTATTATTTTTCTATTTTGGGTTTTTCATGAGTAGGTTCCCAAATTTCCAATATTCAAATAAATTAGAAACATGATACATTCCCTTATTAACCCATGTTCCCACAGTTTTCCCACACTTAATTAACACACTATCTTAAGCTAACCAAAGATTCAATTGGGATAATTAATTTGTTTTCTGCTTAAGGCTAGTTATGTGATAAAATATAGAATAAATGTGGATTAAAAGGCTCAAAGTGGCTAACAAGGGTGATTTAAAGGGTAGGCTTATTTGGGATAAGTGAGCTAAAATCAAATAATGGCCTCAATCATATGCAAGCATGTAAATACACTAAATAATGGACATATAGGTTGGAACAAAATATAGATTACAATCATAGAGAAGGGAACACACAGGAATAAAATATTTATGGTTAAATAATGTAACCATGTAAATAAGCTCAAAGTCTCACAGGTTGTGTGTTCTTTAGCTCAAAAACCATGTTCCAAATACAACTTCCAAACAAGTTTAACACATAAAAATTTTTAAATTTTTTTTATTTAAATTAGTGAAATTTTTTCAAAAATAGAATCTTAAAAAGAGATTTATTATTTTAACCAAGTAGTAACTAAATACACAAAATCAAATAAATATGCAATCAAATATGCAGATGCAACAATGAACAAATAAAGAAAATAAGATTATTGGTGTTGAAAAGAAAGTACTAACCCACGGAGATCGGTATCGACCTCCCCACACTTAAAGGTTGCACCGTCCTCGGTGCATGCTAAGATGTACAAGTGGACGGGCTGTTCCAACTGATGCTCCTCTCATCAAGGAATGTGCGTAGGAACTTGTTTGTCTCTCCCATTAAGAAGCTTTTCCTCTCCCTTTGTGGTGGCCATCCTGAAAGAAGAGGGAAAAGAAAAAGTAACCCAAAAATAAAGATAGAAAATAAATAAAATATGGGTGTTAATGCCAGATAATAAGGGTCTCAATTACATGGTAGCTACAACATGCAAGTGAGAAAACAATAAAAGCACATGGCAAAAAATGTTGCAACAATGAGGGAGAGTGTGGGTAAGGAGAGATAATATAAATTCATATCAATGTAAAAGTAATACAGGTATAAAATATTGGCATTGATATAAATAATATTACCTATTCAAAACAAGTCACTAAGCATCAAAAAAATATCAGAAAATATGTAATAGTTGAATAAGAATATTTGAACACCAATAATAATTTTAGGAAAATAAAAATATGCAATGAATGAAAGTATGAAAATAAATTAAAAGAAAATAAAAAGAAAAATAAGAAGAATGAGAAGGGAGAGAAGATAAGAAAGGAAGAAGAAAGAAATAAGAAAAGATAAAAAAAATAAGGATTAGAGAAGAAAAGAGAAGAAAATTGGCTGATCTGGATATTCTGTGCGCCGCTTGTGACGCGGTCGCGTGGTGCGCAAGAAGGTCAGGTGACGCGGACGCGTGGGTCACGTGATCGCGTGGCCTGTTTTGTGCGATTGGCGCGGGTGCAGCCTCGTACCAGTGCAACTCTCTGTTCGAAACTCTTTTTGCCAAAATTCTGGGTCACGCGATCGCGTGGGTTACGCGATCGCGTGAATGGCCTTATCTTCAATATGACGCGAACGCGTGGGGCACGCGTTCACGTGGGAGGGCTTGGGCTTCCAGCACGAGTCCAGCCCAACTCCAGCACAACTTTCGGCCATGCACCCTTTTTACGCCGATTTCAGGTCACGCGGCCGCGTGGGTGACGCGGTCGCGTGGGTGACGCGGTCGCGTGGGAGGCTATTTTTTTCCAAATGATGCGGACGCGTCATCGACGCGGTCGTGTGGAGTCAATTTGTGCTAATGGCGCGCCTCCAGCCCTGCTCCTGCGTAACTCTCTGTTCGTTTTTATTTTCTCTTCTCTCCTTGCGACGCGGATGCGTCGCTGATGCAGTCGCGTCGCGTGGCACCCTTTTTTTTTATAATCTGAAAAATGCAGAATGCAGTGTTAATATGAATGTGATGCAAAACTCCAGGTTCAATATAACAAAATAAAATAAAATTCAAAAATAAATAAAACTAAGTAAAAAAAATGAAAAGGGAACGATCATACCATGGTGGGTTGTCTCCCACCTAGCACTTTTAGTTAAAGTCCTTAAGTTGGACATTGGTGAGCTCCCTGTTATGGTGGCTTGTGCTTGAACTCATCCAGGAATCTCCACCAATGTTTGTGATTCCAGTAACCTCCGGGGTCCCAAACTAGGCACAGAAAGCCTTCAAGTAAGTTAAAGCATGTGACAAGGCCCCAAGAGTGCTGATTTCTAGATTGGATTCCGGGGTCCCAAATCTTGCTTTTGCACCCGTCTTTCTGTTGATCATCATGATTCCATCCGGGTGACAAGCAATCTGAATTCTCACTAAAGCGGCCAAACAACTTCCTAGACCCATTCAGTTGAGCTTTACACCAACCTTTAAACTTTGAGCACACAACCATGTTGAACCTTGCTTGACAGTTCCAACCATTAACCATCTTCCTCTTACTCTTAATGCCACAAAGAGCTCTAAGTTGACCATCCGTCTCCAGTAGCCCATATTCAAGTGGAATTAGAAAGCTAAGGGATATGAATTTTACCCACTTGAATGTTGTGAAGGATGATGGCAGCTTAGGGGGAGGGGTCTCTAATGAACTTGCAAGCTCCACTTCCTTGTGCTCTTCTTTGACATCTTCCACCTCTTTGCAAGCTTCTTCAGTTTCAACCTCTTCCAAGTCTTCAACCAGGGTATGCCTTGAAGGTTGTACACCCTCCTCAACATCAAATGCAACTGTCTTGGAAAGAGGCTCTATGTCTTGACTTTCCCATGGAGATTTAGCATCTCGCAAGTCTTCAACCACTTTTTCCTCTTTAATAATTATTGCTTTGTCCAGTAGTTTTAATATAAAATCGTATTCATCCTTGATGATTTTCTTTCCATGACGACTCTTTTCAACTATTCTTTCATCATCAAAGGTCTTTACTACCTTCACCTTTAGGGCCTCTTCTAGCTCCTTATGAAGTATGGATTCGCGAAGATGATCCCTTCTCTCTTGTTCCATGTCAATAGCATAATTGGGATCATCTTGCTTTTGGATTGATGGATGTGGGTGCTCTTCCATGGATGGTGGTGATGGGATGGAGAGATCATTCTGTGGTTGAAAAGGAAGTGCACTAGAGCTTGAGGGTTGATTGTTGAAGGTATTTGGTGGTCTGATTTGGGCGACGAGAGCTTGTATAGTAGAGTTTAGATTGGCAAGTGCTTTCTCCATGGAGGTTTGGGGTGGATCTATGTATGGTTCATTTGGTTCATAAAGTGGTTGGTATGGTGGATGTGGGTTAGGGTCATATGGAGGTGAATGGTAGAAAGGGGCTTGTGAGTATGGTGGTCCAAAGTCATGTTGAGGAAAGGGTTCATAGGCATATGGTGGTGGTTGTTGATAGTCCACTGGAGGTGGTTGTTGCCATGAGGGCTGATCAAATCCTTGTGGCTCCTCCCATCTTTGATTGTTCCAACCTTGATGCCTGTTCTCATTGTAATTTCTTCTTCCTGCAACATAATTGCAACCAGACTCATAGCCAAAGGGGTGAGAGTTCATAGTAGCAAATAAAAATTAAAAATGAAAATAAAAAAATAAATTTAAATTAAAAGGTTATTTAAATTTTGAATTTGAAAATTAAATTTTGAAATTTGAAATTTGAAATTTGAAATATTTTTAAATTTGAATTTTTTTTGAAAATTTTTGAAATTTGAATTTTTAAAAATGATTTTTGAAATAAGATAAGATAAAATAAAAATTTTAAAATAAAAAAAAAACCAATAACCTCTTAACTTAAGAAAAAGCAAAAATAAAAATAAAAATAAAAACAAATAAACAAGCAAAAATAAAATATTTACAATAACCAATAATAAGGCACACGTTTACAAGTCCCCGGCAACGGCGCCATTTTGACGTTGGGATTTTTGCCAGTAAAGAATGTCATAAAAACAGTCGCGTTGTAGATATAGTCTCTAAACCGACAAAAATCCCTTCGTACAAACGTGTTGGTTGTCACAAGTAACAAACCCCTTTGAAATTGATAACCGAGTATTCAAACCTCGGGTCGTCTTCTCAAGGAATTGCAGGGAAGTATGTTCTTATTATTGGTTATGAGTTTGTAAATTGGGGTTTATTAGGAAGTAAGGTGGGAATATGTTATATGACAGGTAAAATAAAATAATAATAATAATAAAATCTTTTGGTAAGGTATGAGAAATTGGAATTCCAAATTAATTATCCTTATCAATAGTAATGAAAATTGAATCTTAATTTCACTTAGTTAACCTTTACTAAAGCAAAGGAAGGTCAAGGGACAAATTGGTTTGATCTTCGAATCCTATTTATTTCCTAAGAAAAGATTGGGATTATTGAAGTTCAAGCCAATTGGCAAGATAACAATTATGCTATTGAGTTGGATAACTCCTGAGTTACTGATTCCTTAACCAAGACCAAAAGAGGAAAAGTAAATTCGCTGGAATAAAAAATGCCTTCAGATGGGAAGCAATAGTAACATAAATTAAAGAAAGAAATCTTGAATCTGAAATACCTCGAATTATAATAAATAGAACATCCAAATCTTAATCATGAAAAGTTCATAAGCCAATTGGGCAACATAAATCAAATGAAAATAAAAGTATCAAAATAAAAGAGAAACATAAATTAAAGGAACATTGAACCTGGGATTTAGAGGCACTCCTAAAACTAAGAGAAATACTAAATCCTAATCCTAAGAGAGAGGAGAGAACCTCTCCCTCTAAAAACTACATCTACTCCTAAAATTGTGAATATGAGAGCCTCCTCATGAATGGATGCAGTCCCCCACTTTATAGCCTCTAATCTGTGTTTTTTGGGCCACAAACTGGGTCAAAAACAGTCCAGAATTCGCTGGTTTTGAATTTTGCCACGCTGGATTTCCGTCACTGCGACGCAGCCACATGGATCACGTGGTCGCGTCGCCTAGCGTCAGGGGAATTATAGCATATTATATATCAAATTGAAGCTCCGGACGTTAGCTTTCCAACGCAACTGGAACCGCGTCGTTTGGACCTCTGTAGCTAAAGTTATAGCTGTTTGAGTACAGAGAGGTCAGGCTAGACAGCTTAGCAATTTCTCCAACTTCTTGCATTCCTTCCACTTTTGCATGCTTCCTTTCCATCCTCCAAGCCATTCCTGCCTTATAATATCTGGAAACACTTAACACACATATCAAGGTATCTAATGGTAATAAGAGAGGATTAATAATAAGCAAATATAAGATCAAAGAAGCATGTTTTCAATCAAAACACATAATTAGGAAGGAAATTATCAATGTTATTTTCATCATCAATTATTTCTCAATCAACATTTTCATTACCTCATCATGTCAATTATTCACTTTTCAACCTTCTTTGATACCAAAACTAGCTCCATCAACACACTTACTCATATTTTGTAGCCTAAAAGCTAACCTTCAGACATTAAAATAGAGCTCTCAGAGGTTTGAAAAATTAGAGGAATAGTTGATAGTTTTAAAATGGTGAATTTTTATCAAAATAGTGGTTTCGGGGTTTACAGGCTTGCCAGGAAGGTCAAATAGTAAAAACAGAACTTTTGTGTAAAATAGGGCATCGTGCGTACACATAATACATGTGTGCGCACACACCACCAAAATTTCTTAATGTGTGCGTATGCACCATACTGTGCGTACGCACGTAACAGAGGAAGTTTTCCAGCTTGTGTATAGGCATCATAGTGTGTGTATGCACAACTTGCAAATCATCAAGGTGTGCGTACGCACACCTCCTTGTTCATATTCACGAGTTTAACCACATGCTCTGATTCGTGTGTGTGTATGCACGAGGAGGTGTGCGTACGCACACCCTGAGGATTTGCAAATAAAGTCCACTCAAATCCAAAATCCGAGGATCAAGTTATGGTCCTCCAAAGTTGGTTAAAAATTGAGTTTTTACTAAAAGTACTAAACCTCTATTTTTACAAAAACCTCACCTAAAAGCCAATGTTTCACACCCCAAAACAACACTAATTGTGTTCAAAGCAACTCCATATCCATTCCATCACTTCCACAACATACCAATACTCAATTTTATCAATTTCATTCCAAACAATTCATAATCAAAACAATACAGTTCATCATTCACAAGCTCATAATCATCATCCACATCAATCATCATCACATGCTCATAATAAACTCAACATTTTCACCAAAATTACTAAATCTTAACAAGTTCACATAATTCAACCTATTCTACGGTCAACTAGCCTAAGTTTTCACGTAACATTACACATTATCTACGAGAAACCAAAACCATACCTTGGCCGATTCCTCCCTAAGCTTGAAACACCTCAAAATCCTCAGTTCACAAGCTCCAAGCCTCCACCAAATAGCTTTTTAGCCCCCAATACACAAACTCAAGCCTCCAACTTCATCAATTTAGTTCCAATTCACATATATATCACCTAATTTTGCATCATTTTATACACATTCACAAATTTAATACCTAACCTCATATAATTAAAGGATTCACAAGAGTTTTGAGTTCTTTACCGTTATCCACAGAGAATTGGCCAAAATCCAATAATTTTCCATTGCTAGAGTTCACCTAAACCATCAAAATTACATAATCTCTCAATACCAAAATCCAAAATTTTTGAAAATTTAAAGTAGAAGGCTGGGTAAGAAAACTAAATTTACTTACCACTTTTTTTGGATGGTTTTGAAGAGCTCGATGTGGTGATCGCGTGGCCGTAAACGGTGCAGCGATTGAAGCTCCGGATTGAGAGATATGTGGAATTGAATTGTGACAAGGGTTAGGGTTCTTGCTTTTCCCCCTCCCCCTTCCCTAAATGCAGCATGAATCCCTTTAGTTTAAGGGAGAAGTGGCTAAAGCCACCTAAGTGAGGGAGAATGGGTTTGGCCTTGGGCCCAAAATAGGCCCGGTTCAATCGATTCAGCTCGTTGGCTCAATTTTGGGCCAAAAATTTTAAAATTAGTGTCAAAATTTATATTTTTACCTCTCTAGATTATAAAATTTAATTCTTTAATTTATTTGAATAATAATTAATTTATTTTCTAATTATATATTTATTTCGTGGGATTTACATCCTACTCACCTAATTAAGAATTTTGTCCCCAAAATTCAAATTTAGTTACCTAAAAATAGGTGTGGGTAGTCCTTCCTCATTTTCAATTCAAGCTCCCAAGTGTGTTCTTCAACTCCGGCCTGACTCCATGCAACTTTTATTAACAAAACTTCCTTTCTGCGTAGTCGTTGTCAATTCTGACCGGAGTCACCTGAAATATCAGATTTTCCTTTAACTAAATCGATTCGGGTTCTAAGATGTGGGTTGTATTCGGAATATATTTGCGGAGTTGGGATACATGAAAGACATCATGTAAATTTGAAAGGTGTGGCAGTAAAGATACTAGATAGGCCACTCATCCGATCCGGCTCAATACCTCAAAGGGTCTAATATACCTAGGGTTTAACTTCTTAGTATTTATCACCCAGCCAACGCCTATAGTTGGTGTAAGCTTTAGAAATACAAAGTCGCCTTCACTAAATTCCAATGGCTTCCACTTTCGATCAACGTAACTCTTCTGACGACTCTGTGTAGTGAGAATTCTAGCTCAGATTCATTTAATCTGCTCGGTTGTCTCAGATACCAAGTTAGGACCCATAATACTCGATTCATCTACTTCGTACCAACAAAGCGGAGATTAGCATTTCCTTCCATACAGTGCTTTATACGGAGCCATCCCAATGCTCGCATGGTAGCTGTTGTTGTATGCAAATTCTAACAACGGCATATACCAATCCCAGCTCGCTGGTTGGTCTAGCACACAAGCCCTCAACATATCTTCTAAGGTTTAAATAATTCTCGCTGACTGTTTGTCGGTCTGTGAGTGATAAGCAGTGCTTAGACATAATCGCATCCCAAATGCCTTTTGAAAGGCACCCTAGAACCTTAAAGTGAAACAATGATCCCTATCAAAAACTATGGTTGTTAGCACACTATGCAGTCTCACAATCTCTTTGATATACAGACGGGCTAACTCCTCTAATGTATAGTTTATCCAGACGAGCAAAGAAGTGAGCAGACTTTGTCAACCGATCCATAATTACTCATACTGCGTCAAATCCTACCCTAGTCCTCAGCTATCCTAACACGAAGTCCATGGCAACACCTTCCTACTTCCACTGCGGAATTTCCAAAGGTTATAAAGTTTTGGACGGTTTCTGATGCTCAATCTTTACCTTCTGGCAGGTTAAACACTTCGAAACATGTAAAGCCATATCACTATTCATTCATGGCCACCAGAACATTGCTTTTAGGTAAGGATACATCTTAGTACTCCTTGGATAAATCGAAAACATACTCCGGTGAGCTTCTGTAAACACATATTTCCTTAAGTCTCCCACATTCAGTACACAGATCCTTCCTTTGTACCTCTAAACTCCTTCTCTGTCTTTACTAACTTCTCTTTGTTTCCTCTGTTCAATGACTTGCAATATTTTCTACAGATCCTGATCATTCTGCTGAGCTTTCTGAATCTCAGCCTTGAAATCATTGGAGATATGCAACTAATTTAAGGACATATTCCTGGCTACCTCTCTAACGCCCAAGTTCATATTCTTAAATTTTTCCAACAACATTTCTTCTTTTAGCATCACCCAAGCAACATATAACGATTTTTGGCTCAAAGCATCTGTCACGACATTAGCTTTTCCTGGATGGTAACTCAATTCAAAATCATAGTCCTTCAGCAACTCCATCCACCTTCTTTGGCGCATATTAAGTTCCTTATGATCAAAGAGATATTTCAAACTCTTATTATCAGAGAAAACTTGAAACTTAACTCTATACAAGGAATGCCTCCACACTTTTAAGGCAAACATAACCACAGCGAGTTCCAGGTCGTGAGTAAGATAGTTTACTTTGTGCGGTCTCAACTGTTGAGAAGGATATGCCAAGACATTGCGGTGTTGCATCAGCACACACCCCAATCCCTTTAACAAAGTATCACAGTATACCTCAAAAGACTTATTGTACAAGTAACACAAGCACAGGCACTGTAGTCAATTTCTGCTTCAATGTTTGGAAGCTTTCCTTACATTCCGATGTCCAGACAAACGACACATCCTTTCGAGTTAACTTTGTCAAAGACAACATAATTTGTGAAAAGCCCTTGATAAACCTCCGATAATATCCCACCAAACTAAGAAGCTTCTGATCTACGTTACAGATGTTGGTCATTCCCAATTCATCAATGCCTCAACCTTAGAAGGATCCACAACTATTCCTTGCTTAATCACCACGTGACCCAGAAATTTCACCTCACTCTTCCAAAATTCACACTTAGAGAGTTTTGCATACAACTTCCTTTCTTTCCGGACCTACAGCATGATCCACAAGTGTTATGCGTGCTCCTCTTTGGTTTTAGAGTAGATTAGAAAGTCATCAATAAAGACGGCGACAAATTTATCCAAGAAAGGATGGAATATTCGATTCATGTAGTCCATAAACACTGTCAGGGCATTTGTCAATCCAAAGGACATTACAGTATTTTCATAGTGACTGTAACGGGTACTGAAAGCAGTTTTCTGGATATCTTTGTCTCTTACTCTTATTTGGTGGTAACCAAATCTCAAGTCAATCTTGGAAAAGACACCAGCTCCTTGTAATTGCTCCATCAAATCATCAATTCTTGGTAATGGATATTTGTTCTTTACTCCCACTTTTTTTAATTGTCTGTAATCTGCTCATAGCCACACACTTCCATCATTCTTTTCCACTAACAACACTGTGCTCCCCATTAACTCCTTAACTCCTCCAGCCAAGCCTTAAGTTCAGCCAGCTCCAAGGGCGACATTTGATAAGGTGTAATTAAAATTGGTCCTGCTCCAGGAACTAGCTCAATCGTAAACTCGATTTCTCGAGAAGGAGAAAATTCAGGTATGTCTTTAGGAAATACCTCAGGAAATTCATTTACAACTAGAATCTGATTTAAACTCTATTCATCACCCGACACACTTGCAGCTAAAAGCATGAATCTCTGACACTCACTTCCATTGCAATTCACCACGACAGAATTTAAGTAATATCCCTTTGCCATCACCGGTTATTCTGACCCTTCAGACATAAATCGCACTGACAGCTCAAAATAATTTACTAGTACGTGATACTTCGACAACAAATCCAAACCTAGAATTAGATCAAGCCCAATATCGGCAAACAAATCAAGTCATAGATAAAAATTTGGTCTTTAATTCAAAATAAGACTGGTTGACAGCCTAATCTAGTCACGATAGCCTCAGAAACAGAAGTATGTACTTGCAAATCCCAGGCCAACATGGTTATCTTCAATCCTAACTCACTGGCTTTCACAAACGATATAAATGAATGTGATGCCCCAGTATAAAATAAAGCAACTAAAATCTTATCACCAATTTCACAATTACCTCTGATCAGAGTATTTAACCTCTCAGCATCATCCGTTGACATAGTAAACACACGTCTTTGCTGCTGAACTCTCTTGGCTTCCTGTCTTTTCCTCTCTGGGTAATTCCAAGATAGATGTTTGGCTCCACAACAGTAATAGCATATACCCAAACCCACTCTGCATGGAGTGTTAGGATGATATGCCACATATCTCCTACATGTCAAGTTATTGGAAGGATTCTGAATCTACTTTCCCTTGCGTCATCCTTGGTTGTTGTTATTCTTGTTGTTAAACCTCTGAAAGTTATTCTATCCCTGAGGTGGTTGTGGAATATAGCCTCCTCACTTGAATTTTCGACCTCTAGGCACAAAGTTCCTCCCCTGATCCTTCCTAGCAAACACTCAGTGATCACCTTGTCCAATGCCGCCTTTTTCACGCAATCCTCAGTAACTCTGCTCTTGTTTACCAGTTCAGAGAAAACTTGATCTTCATCAGGCCCGCTGTACTCAGAATGTCACTCCGAAGTTCGCCTTCGAAATTGATGCACTTCCACTCTTCAAAATTCCCTAGATCTCCTTGAAAAATCCTAGAAAACTAGCACAGCTCCTCGAATCAATTGGTGTACTCAAATACCGACATTGAACCCTGATTCAACTGTAGTAACTCGAGATCCTAAGCTGTCCTAACTGAGTTGGGGAAGTACTTCTTATAAAATTCAGTTTGAAAGACATCCTAGGGTATCACAGCATCGTCTCGCTGCAGAAGGTGTCGGGTTCCCTGCCACCAATGCTGAGCATCACCCACCAGCTGGTAAGTGGCAAACTCAATACACTGGTTCTCAAGCACTTTTTGCACTTGCAAAGCCCACTCCATCGCCTGAAACCAATTATCAGCCTCTGTGGGATTTGTGGTTCCTCGAAAAATCAGTGGATATATCTTCATAAAGATTGCTAAGGTTATCGGCCCATTTCCACCATTACCCCAATTTTCATTATTAATTTGCTTACCAAGGACCTCAGTCATTGCCTACATAGCCACGACTATGTTCTCCAGAGAATTTATAGAGTTCACAGGATTATTCGCAGTTGTTTTAGGTCCCGTATTACTATTTCGACCTCTGCCTCGATCGCGTCTGCGTCCATGAGTCATCAATTGGTTCTTGTTCACACTAAACAAGTGAGATCAAGGTGATCAGTTTTAATATCTCAAGTCTAGTGCTTCAAAGTCCCAAATGTATACTCATGAACAAATATGCCACATATATCAGTAAGATATCTTAATTAACATTTGCACACACCCAGCCCAGAAGAATAGTCAGACTGTCCCTTAGGCCCTACAGGAATGAACTGCTATGATACCATAATGTAATACCATGTAAACTCCACGAAATAAATAAATAATTAGTCAATAAATTAATTATTATTCAAGAAAATTATGGAATTAATTTTTTAAAATCTAGAGAGGTGAAAATATTAAAAATATGAATTTTGACACTAATTTTAAAGTTTTTGGCCCAAAATTAGGCCAACGGGACAAACCGCTTAAATTGGGCCCAAGGCCCAACCTATTCACCCTCACTTAAGTGGTTTCAGTCACTTCTCCCTTAAACAAAAGGGATTCATGCTGCATTTAGGGAAAGGGGGGGGGGGAAGAAGCAAGAACCCTAACCCACGTCGAGCTTTTCAAAACCATCCAAAAAAAGTGATAAGTAAATTGAGTTTTCTCACCCATCCTTCTCCTCTAAAATTTTGAAAATTTTAGGTTTTGATATTGAGAGATTATGTAATTTTGGTGGTTTGGGTGAACTCTAGCAACGGAAAAATATTGGGTTTTTCCCAATTGTCCATGGATAATGGTAGGAAACTCAAAATTCTTGTGAATTCTTTAATTATATGAGGTTAGGTATTAAATTTGTGAATGTGTATGTGATTATGCAAAATTACGTGGTATATATGTAAATTGGAACCAAATTGATGAAGTTGGAGGCTTGAGTTTGAGTATTGGGAGCTGGAAATTCATTTGGTGGAGGCTTGGAGCTTATGGATTTAGGATTTTGAGGTGTTTCGGGCTTAGGAAGAAATCGGCCAAGGTATGGTTTTAGTTTCTCGTAGATAATGTGTAATGTTATGTGAAAACTTAGACTAGTTGACCGTAGGATAGGTTGAATTATATGAACTTGTTAAAGTTTTGTAATTTTGGTGAAAATGTTGAGCTTATTATGAGCATATGATGATGATTGATATGGATGTTGATTATGAGCTGATGAATTGTGTTGTTTTGATTATGGATTGTTTGGAATGAAATTGATAAAATTGAGTATTGGTATATTGTGGAAGAGATGAAATGGATATGGAGTTACTTTGAACACAATCGGTGTTGTTTTGGGGGGTGAAACATTGGCTTTTAGTTGAGGTTATGGTAAAAATAGAGGTTTAGTACTTTTGGTAAAAACTTGATTTTAACTAACTTTGTCGGACCATAACATGAGCCTCAGATTTTGGATTTGAGTGGACTTTATTTCAAATTGAAGATAATATTAATAGCTTTAAAATGGTTTAAAGATTGAGGAAATCGAAGTTTTATATAGCAATTATGGGCGTCGGAAGTTAGGTATAGAAAACTGAATTTGGCTAAGTTGCAGAAAATCAGGATTTCTGGTACGCATGCATACGCACGCTATTGTGCGCACGCATGGACCAAAGCGTATGGTTAAGCTCAGGCGTACACACGAGAGGGTGTGCGTACACAGATCCTGAAAATTTTCAAGTTGTGGGGATACGGATGCACAGGCTAGGGAAACTCCCACTGTTTGACCTCCCTGGCAAGCCTGTAAACCTCTGAAACCACTATTTTGATAAAAATTGACCATTTTAAAACTATCAACCATTCCTCTAATTTTTCAAACCACTGAAAATTCTATTTTAAGATCTGAAGGTTAAGTTTTAGGCTACAGAATATAAGCAAGTGTGTTGATAGAGCTAGTTTTTATATTGAAGAAGGTTGAGAAGTGAATAATTGACGTGATGAGGTATTAAAAATGATGATTAAAACAAATTGATAATGAAAATAACATTGATAAATGATGAAAACAAAGTCTGTTTGGCTTGCATATTTGAGACAATTGTTAACTCTCTGTCATAAGATGTAACCGGACACTTTAACTCC
>NC_029792.2:115452448-115455452 GCF_000816755.2 Arachis ipaensis
GTTTTGTCTCCCCTATGGATGAGCTTGAAATTTTTTTCATGGATATTATTGAGCATGGGTATGTATGCGCGTACAGAGGGACTGTCCATAGTTAGCTACTAGGACATATCGACTTGGCTATATAACCAACAAATGATATAATCAACTATAGGACAGGCATACATCATATGCATTTGTATGTTTTGCTTGAGTGTGTATTATCTTGGTTTGCCTAGTTATTTAATTATGCTTATCTGCTAATTGTCTATTTGCTATATTTGTATTCTATTTGTATTTTCCTTGCTTGAATTATATGTGCATGTTTTCTGAGAGACCCCTCTTGGTGGAGGGGTGAGGGAGGGTTGTTCCACCGGTGATTCGGAGGGTTGGAAGAGACAGAAAGTGAGGTGTTAGGTTAAAGTTAGATTTAGAACTTAAATACCTTAGATAACTCACCTAATTTTTGATTTAGTTGGATCTTTAAGCTGAAATCCGAGTGTCAAAGTTCTAGGATTGCCTCTGGCTTTCTCAGGGCCTTATATATTACCTATGTGGGCACTATTACTATGCTAAGAATCACCGGTTCTCATTCTATACATATTTCTGTTGTTTTTCAGATGCAAGTCGAGAGACACCTCATTGAGCATCTAGAGACCCTCCATTCAAGTGAAGAACTCTATTTTGGGCTGTCATATTTTGTTTTGGGCTATATGTATATACGTATATAGATTCTCGGCATGTATAGTTTTTATTTGGCCCTCTTAGAGGTTGCTTTTGAAGAACAGGTGTTGTTTTATGTTTTGGGATACTTTTGGGATGTATACATATACGTAAATATACTCTGGCCAACCTTGGCTTCGCAGGTCGAGTCTGGAGCTTGATATTTTGTATCTTTTGGTATTCTACTCTTTATGTATATAAGCTTTATCCTTCCTTTTATCTGGTTATCCTTTTACATGTGCGATGCGCTTTTCTTTTTGCGGCTTTTGTTTAACCTTTTCTTCAAGGCTCCTAGTTATGACTTTTTTTTCACCTATATATGTATATGTATTTTTATTTTAGAGGTCGTAATACCTCACCACCTCTACGACTTAAACATAAAGCTCTATGTAGTGGGATATTACATTCGGCTCCTCCCCTCCCTCAATTATGAATGCTATGTTGGTTAGTGTTTGTCATATTAGATAGGATTATAAATTTCAGTGAATCATGCGAGTTAGGGAGGAAAGTATTCTATTTTTGTAATTGCTATGACGTAAAAATAATTTGGGGTATACTCATGAATAATTTGAACTTTTTTAGTTGTACCTGAATTAACATAATGTAAAGTGCTTTGGGAAACAAATTCAGTTTAATTATGAACAATTATTTACTAGATTTTGAAGGCATTTAATTATTAAAACATATTTGATTTTTTTAGAAGTATCACAATTTTTATCATACTAATTTCGAAACTCATGTACAAATATAACAAGAAGGCTCTAGAAATAAAAAATAAAAAAAAAACAGCAATAAGCAAGATAATTGTATATTTGTGTTGTTCTTATCATTCTCTAGATACTTCCTATCTATCAGATTTTCTATTATTTTCTTTATGCTTGTGGGTTTTTTGGGAATTTGAGTTGTTTTAAAAAAAATTGTAATCAGAAACAAGTTCAATTTGTTATTCTATTGGACTTTGATATTCATATACGTGTGAATATATTCATATATTTCGTTATTCTATTGGACTTTGTTATTCTATTAAATCTTCATTAAATTAAATTTTCTTTATTTTTGACAGCCTAGTTACCTATTCTTTCTCAAATGTATAACATTATAATTCAGGTTTTAATCTTGACCTCTGGTATGCGAAATTGCTACTCAGGTTGTGAATTGTTGTTCGAAATTGATTCCCCGGCAATGGCACCAAAAACGAATGCACAGAACCATGGTCTAAACATATCTTCACAACTTCGCATAACTAACCAGCAAGTGCACTGGGTCGTCCAAGTAATACCTTACGTGAGTAAGGGTCGAATCCCACGGAGATTGTCAGTATGAAGCAAGCTATGGTCACCTTGTAAATCTCAGTCAGGCGGATATCAAATGGTTATGGAGTTTTCGAAAATAATATAATAAAATAGGGATAGAAATACTTATGTAAATCATTGGTGAGAATTTCAGATAAGCGAATGGAGATGCTTTCGTTCCTCTGAACCTCTGCTTTTCTGCTATCTTCATCCAATCAGTCTTACTCCTTTCCATGGCTGGCTTTATGTAATACATCACCACTGTCAATGGCTACTTTCGGTCATCTCTCGGGAAAATGATCCAATGCCCTGTCACGGCACGGCTAATCGTCTGGAGGCATCACCTTGTCAATGGCTTCATCTTATCCTCTCAGTGAAAATGGTCAACGCACCCTGTCACGGCACGGCTATTCATCTGTCGGTTCTCGATCATGCTGGAATAGGATTTACTATCCTTTTGCGTCTGTCACTAACGCCCAGCAATCGCGAGTTTGGAGCTCGTCACAGTCATTCATTCATTGAATCCTACTCGAAATACCACAGACAAGGTTTAGACTTTCCGGTTTGGACCTTGACTTTAACCGCTCAGTCTCAAGTTTTCACTTGACACCTACACGCCACAAGCACATGGTTAGGGACAGCTTGGTTTAGCCGCTTAGACCAGGATTTTATTCCTTTAGGCCTTCCTATCTACTGATGCTCAAAGCCTTGGGATCCTTTTTATTTGCCCTTGCCTTTTGGTTTTAAGGGTTATTGGCTTTTTGCTCTTGCCTCTTGGTTTTAAGAGCTTTTGGCTTTTTCTGCTTGCTTTTTCTTTTTCTTTCTATTTTTTTTTCGCCTATATTTTTTTTCTGCAAGCTTTGTTCTTTGCTGCTATTTCTTGCTTCAAGAATCATTTTTATGATTTTTTAGATTATCAAATAACATGTCTCCTAGTCATCATTCTTTCAAGAGCCAACATATTTAACATTCTTAAACAACAACTTCAAAAGACATATACACTGTTCAAGCAT
>NC_029792.2:115455494-115477091 GCF_000816755.2 Arachis ipaensis
GTGATGGGGAAGAGAGATTGAGGTGATTGGTGAAGGGTTTTTGGGGAAGAGTGTTTATGGGGTTGTGTGAAAGAGAGGGGTGAGAAGAAGTGAGTGGAGGTAGGTGGGGATCCTGTGGGGTCCACAGATCCTGAGGTGATCCTGTGGGATCCACAGATCTTGAGGTGTCAAGGCATTTACATCCCTGCACCAATTTAGGCATGCAAAATGCTCTTGCACATAACTCTGGGCGTTCAGCGCCAGGTTGGTGCCCATTTTGGGCGTTCAACGCCCATTTGTTGCCATTTCTGGCGTTGAACGCCAGAACCATGCTTGTTCTAGGCGTTCAGCGCCAGGATGCTGCCCATTTTGGGCGTTCAGCGCCAGAACCATGCTCTGTTCTGGCGTTGAACGCCAGACAGATGCTCCTCTAGGGTGTGATTTTTCTTCTGCTGTTTTTGATTCTGTTTTTGATTTTTTTGTTTATTTTGTGACTCCACATGATCATGAACCTATAAAGACATATAACTAAGAAAAATATAGTTAGATAAATAGAAATTGGGTTGCCTCCCAACAAGCGCTTCTTTAATATCAATAGCTTGACAGTGGGCTCTCATGGAGCCTCACAGATGTTCAGAGCATTGTTGAGACTCTCCAACACCAAACTTAGAGTTTGGATATGGGAGTTCAACACCAAACTTAGAGTTTGGTTGTGGCCTTCCAACATCAAACTTAGAGTTTGACTGTGGGAGCTTTGTTTGACTCTGCTTTGAGAGAAGCTTTTCATGCTTCCTCTCCATGGTTGCAGAGGGAGATCCTTGAGTTTTAAACACAAGGGAGTCCTCATTCCATTGAAGGACTAGTTCACCTCTGTCAACATCAATCACAGCTCTTGCTGTGGCCAGGAAAGGTCTTCCTAGGATGATAGATTCATCCTCTTCCTTTCCAATATCCAGGACTACGAAATCAGCAGGGATGTAAAGGCCTTCAACCTTTACTAACATGTCCTCTACTTGTCCATATGCCTGTTTTCTTGAATTGTCTGCCATTTCTAATGAGATTTTAGCAGCTTGCACCCCATAGATTCCCAGTTTCTCTATTACAGAGAGGGGCATGAGGTTTATCCCTGAACCAAGGTCACACAGAACCTTAAAAATCATGGTGCCTATAGTACAAGGTATTATGAACTTTCCAGGATCATGTCTCTTCTGAGGCAATGTCAGTTGATCCAGATCACTTAGTTCATTGATGAACAAGGGAGGTTCAACTTCCCAAGTATTAATGCCAAATAATTTGGCATTCAGCTTCATGATTGCACCAAGAAACTTGGCTGTTTGCTCTTCAGTAACATCCTCATTCTCTTCAGAAGAGGAATACTCATCAGAGCTCATGAATGGCAGAAGGAGGTTTAATGGGATCTCTATGGTCTCTAGATGAGCCTCAGAGTCCTTTGGTTCCTCAGAGGGAAGCTCCTTATTGGTCACTGGACGTCCCAGGAGGTCTTCCTCCTTGGGATTTACGTCCTCCTCTCCTTCTTTGGTTTCGGCCATGGTGCTTATGTCAATGGCCTTGCACTCTCCTTTTGGTTCTCTTCTGTATTGCTTGGGAGAGTACTAGGAGGGATTTCAGTGATCCTTTTACTCAGCTGGCCCACTTGTGCTTCTAAATTTCTAATAGAAGACCTTGTTTCATTCATGAAACTCATAGTGGCCTTAGATAGATCAGAGACTAAGTTTGCTAAATTAAAAGTATTTTGTTCAGAGTTCTCTGTCTGTTGCTGATTGGATGATGGAAAAGGTTTATTAGTGTTAAACCTGTTTCTTCCACCATTATTAAAGCCTTGTTGGGGCTTTTGATCCTTCCATGAGAAATTTGGATGATTTCTCCATGATGAGTTATAGGTGTTTCCATAAGGTTCACCTAAGTAATTCATTATTTTCGGTTGCCATCTCCTCTTCCTGTTCGAAAATTTCTGAAAGGTTCTCTCTGGATTGTTGTAATTTAGCTTCTCTTAATTTTCTCTTCAGAGTCCTTTCAGGTTCCGGATCTGCTTTAACAAGAATATTATTGTCCTTGCTCCTGCTCATATGACAAAGAAGAGGGCACAGAAAAAATAATAATAATAGAGTTCCTTTATACCACAGTATAGGGATCCCTTTGTGAGTGGAAGAAAAGAGGGAGATAAAGAATGTAATGTAATGGAAGAAACACAACTGTGAGGAGGGTAGAGATGTGAGATGAGATGTTAGTAGATGAATAAATGAATAGAATAAGATGGAAGAGGGAGAATTTTCGAAAATAATTTTTGAAAAAGAGTTAGTTGATTTTTGAAAATAGTTTTTGAAAAAGGTTAGTAGTTTTTTTTTTTTCGAAAATTCAAAATAAAAATAAAATAATTAGTTAATTAAAAAGAAATTTTTGAAAAAGGGGGAAGATATTTTCGAAAATAGAGAGAGAGAGTTAGTTAGGTGGTTTTGAAAAAGGTAAGAAACAAATAAAAAGTTAGTTAGTTAGTTGAAACAAATTTTGAAAAGATAAGAAGTTAGGAAGTTAGAAAAGATATTTTGAAATCAAATTTTTGAAAAAGATATGATGAGAAGATATTTTTGAAAAGATATGATAGAAATTAGTTTTTGAAAAAGATTTGATTTTTAAAAATCACAATTAATGACTTGATTCACAAGAAGACTCACCAAGAACAACCTGAAGATCATGAAGAACACTATGAATGCATGAAATTTTCGAAAAATGCAAGATGCATATGTAAGTGACACTAAACTTATGATATGACTCAAGACTCAAACAAGAAACACAAGATATTTTTTATTTTTATGATTTTCTAAATTTTTTTTTGGATTTTTCGAAAAATTAATTGAAAAAGAAAAATAAGGATTCTAAAATTTTTAATATGAATTCCAGGAATCTTGCCATGTTAGTCTAAAGCTTCAGTCTAGGAATTAGACATGGCTCACTAGCCAGCCAAGCTTTCAATGAAAGCTCCAGTCCAAAACACTAGACATGGCCAATGGCCAGTCAAGCTTCAGCATGTAATTCAGACATGACATGCCTGACATACCCTTCAGTCGTGTAACAGCTGATGGTTGGAAGCCTCAGTCCAAAAGAATTTAGACATGGCTTTACAGCCAGCCAGGCTTCACATGCTTCATGAAACACTAGAATTCATTCTTAAAAATTTTGAATAAATTTATGAAAACATTTTTATTTTTTTTTTTCGAAAACAGATGAGAAAATTTTTTGAAATATTTTTGAAAATTTTTTTTTTGAAAAGAAAACAAAAAGAAAATTACCTAATCTGAGCAACAGGATGAACCGTTAGTTGTCCAAACTCAAACAATCCCCGGCAACGGCGCCAAAAACTTGGTATGCGAAATTGCTACTCAGGTTGTGAATTGTTGTTCAAAATTGATTCCCCGGCAATGGCACCAAAAACGGATGCACAGAACCATGGTCTAAACATATCTTCACAACTTCGCATAACTAACCAGCAAGTGCACTGGGTCGTCCAAGTAATACCTTACGTGAGTAAGGGTCGAATCCCACGGAGATTGTCGGTATGAAGCAAGCTATGGTCACCTTGTAAATCTCAGTCAGGCGGATATCAAATGGTTATGGAGTTTTCGAAAATAATATAATAAAATAGGGATAGAAATACTTATGTAAATCATTGGTGAGAATTTCAGATAAGCGAATGGAGATGCTTTCGTTCCTCTGAACCTCTGCTTTCCTGCTATCTTCATCCAATCAGTCTTACTCCTTTCCATGGCTGGCTTTATGTGATACATCACCACTGTCAATGGCTACTTTCGGTCATCTCTCGGGAAAATGATCTAATGCCCTGTCACGGCACGGCTAATCGTCTGGAGGCATCACCCTTGTCAATGCCTTCATCTTATCCTCTCAGTGAAAATGGTCAACGCACCCTGTCACGGCACGGCTATTCATCTGTCGGTTCTCGATCATGCTGGAATAGGATTTACTATCCTTTTGCGTATGTCACTAACGCCCAGCAATCGCGAGTTTGGAGCTCGTCACAGTCATTCATTCATTGAATCCTACTCGGAATACCACAGACAAGGTTTAGACTTTCCGGATTCTCTTGAATGCCGCCATCATTCTAGCTTACACCACGAAGATTCTGATTAAGAAATCTAAGAGATACTCATTCAGTCAAAGGTAGAACGGAAGTGGTTGTCAGGCACGCGTTCATAGGGAATGGTGATGATTGTCACGTTCATCACATTTAGATTGAAGTACGAATGGGTATCTTAGAAGCAAAACAAGATGAATTGAATAGAAAATAGTAGTACTTTGCATTAATCTTTGAGGAACAGCAGAGCTCCACACCTTAATCTATGGGGTGTAGAAACTCTACCGTTAAAATTACATAAGTGGATGTCTAGGCATGGCCGAGAGGCCAGCCCTCAAACGTGATCTAAGATAGCATACAACTGATCAAAGATGCCTAATACAATAGTAAAAGGTCCTATTTATAATAAACTAGCTACTAGGGTTTACAGAAGTAAGTAATTGATGTATAAATCCACTTCCGGGGCCCACTTGGTGTGTGCTTGGGCTGAGCTTTAACTTTCCACGTGCAGAGGCCATTTGTAGAGTTGAACGCCAGGTTTTGATCCATTTCTGGCGTTCAACTATGGTTTTTGATCCCTTTCTGGCGCTGAACTCCAGAATTGGGTAGAGAGCTGGCGTTGAATGCCAGTTTACATCGTCTAAACTTGGGCAAAATATGGACTATTATATATTGCTGGAAAGCCCTGGATGTCTACTTTCCAACGCAATTGGAAGCGCGCCATTTCGAGTTCTGTAGCTCCAGAAAATTCACTTTGAGTGCAGGGAGGTCAGAATCCAACAGCATCAGCAGTCCTTCTTCAACCTTTGAATCTGATTTTTGCTCAAGTCCCTCAATTTCAGTCAGAAAATACCTGAAATCACAGAAAAATACGCAAACTCATAGTAAAGTCTAGAAATGTGAATTTAACATAAAAAAACTAATGAAAACATCCCTAAAAGTAACTAGATCCTACTAAAAACATACTAAAAACAATGCCAAAAAGCGTATAAATTATCCGCTCATCAACCTCCAAACTATTAATGATGATGGAGAGTTGGAAAGTGACCAAGACTAATGTGAAATTTATTTATTATTATATTCCATCTCTGACGTGAAGTTTTTTTTTTTTTCATAATTGAATCTAATTAATTTTTATTATAAAACTAATAGTTTAACTCAAATTTCTAAGATTTGAAATTTAAAATTAGAATTTAGAATAAAAATATAATTTTAAAAAATTAATTGATATAGAAAAAATTTAATTTTTGTTGACCTCAAAAAAGAATACAAGAATTATTTTAGAAGATGCACTTCTTTTCAGTGTATGAAAAATTTTCCTTTTTCATTTATTATTGATGATAAATTTTCCTTTTTCACTTATTTTAGAAGATGCACTTCTTTTCAGACCAAACTATTGACAGGGAAAAGAGGCTTATTATATATTTCTTGAAATATCCTTACAAAATTTCATTGTTGCTAGCTATTTATGTGTGTTCATTGCTAATAACAGATTGTTCAAGAGACACTAAATATTAGAAGGGAAAGTATAGGGAGCCAATGGAATATTTGTACAATGCGTACAATGGAGGTTTAGGGAGTATTAGAGATATAACCATTAGTGTTACCTTTTCCCATCAGCGTAAGCCTCTGGGATGAGTGGTATCATGACATGGTATTAGAGCTCTAGATCCGAAAGGTCAAGAGTTTGATCCTTGGTGAACCCTAAAATTAGCTTAAGCTTTTGGGATGAGTGGTTTTATGAATATTATGGGTGATGTTCATTTTGTAACTCATATAGCCCATTGTACACATTGTACAAATAAGCCATTGGGTGATTAATTCTCTCACGTCTATTCCACGTGCCTTTCTAATTTAACAGATTTTTCAATCAACACGTGAATATCTAACTTCCTTTTTCTAAAGGATTTTGTTTTCTTTTTCAAATTATCTTTGCATTTTTCGTTCATTTTCTCTGCGTTCTCTTTCGGCGTTTTCGTGCGTTTCTCTCTGTATTCTCTTTTTTCGTTCTTCTCGATTTTCATTGTTTTTTAAATCAAGCTCTGAAATTGTTTTAAAATCAAGCTCTGAATTCGTTTTGCAGATAATGAATGATTCAAGTTCAGATTGTCAACTCAACCATAGCGAAGTGGATTTTGAATTTGAATCCAATGAAGTCATTGAGGTGAGGTTCAATAACAGTTAATATTTTTGTTAGTAGTTTATGATTTCTGGATGTGAATAACGTTGTGAATCTTACCTGTGAATTTTGTTGTTCATTGTTGATTGTTTGAATTGTATGTAATGTAGTAGTTTTGATGAATCTGTTGCATTTTATATCAGATTTTCAAGTGTAAATCAGGAATATTTGGATGTAAAGTGGAAAATTTTGGGTGTATTTATGTGTTCTGACTCTTTTTAATTGACCGAGGGTGAATTATCTTATTGTTTTAGTTGAATTGTGTAAGACCCAGAACTTTTGAAAAGTCTTATTATCATCAAGTCTCAAATCCTATAGTTATTTATAGCCTTAATTTCAGAAATTATTTTATTAAAGATAATTAAGGCAAGTTTTGATTTATTGAATTTGAGATGAGTTATGATTATTATCCAATTTTATAATTATTGGATTATTTTCTATATTTAAAGTATAAAGTTGATAGTTATGAAATAATAAGAATTTAAGAATTTTTAAACTAAGTAATTAATATTTTAAATATTAATACTGCTATTTTGGAAAATGAAGAAATTAAGTATATTATTTCTAATTATTTGGTTGGGACATTTTATTGAAAATAATTTGTAAAATTGATGAGCAAATAGTATTTCTATACATTAATTTTGTTGGATTAAAATTTATTCCTAATTACTATGTTACCCCTACTTTTATTTGAAATTACAAAAGTACCCCTAACCCTAAGTTTCAAAAATGAAGCCCTAGCCCCCAAAACCCAAGCAGCCGCAGCTGCTACCCTCTCTACTCTAAACACACACACACCCAGCCACTAGAAGAGGGAAAGAACGAAACAGAAAGGGAAGTGGAGTGAGGGACACAGGGAGAAGGAAAGAAGGAAGAGAGGAGGGAGGAGCGTCGCCGTCGCGTCATCGTTGTCAGGCCTGCGAGTCATTACCGCGCCGCTGTCGTCCAGGGAGCCACCACCTCGGTTCGTCGCCGCCATTCGTCCTCAGCCTCATCGCGTTCTTGTTCGGCCGCCACTACTTCCATGTCCTCCAACGGCGCTACTTTTGTCGCCGATAAAGCCGCCGCGAAGAGGAGGAGAGGGCGCTACTTCTCACCTCGCCACCGTCGCTGTTCTGAAAGGGGCTGTAGTCGCCGTCGAGCATGATGAGTGAAGGAGAGGGAGAACTCGCGTCTGAGGCTGGGAGGAGGTGTAGTTTCGCCGCTGCTGGGGAAGAGAACACGTCTGGGAAAGGGAACCAGGGGAAACGGCGCACGAAGGGTGCTGTGACGGGAAAGGAATCCACCTGCGTCACCGCTGGAGAGAGGGAGATCGGAACGAGTAAGGAGGAGGAGGGTTGTGTCCGCCACCATCTGAGCTCGCCGCTGCGGGTGATGGCAAGCTGAACTGCAGCTAGAAGAGTGTTCAGGCCGCCACAGGTGCCGCTGCCGGGCAAGGGAGCTGCGTCTCTGTGACACTGACCGCCGGGAGTCATTCTGTGACTTCCGGGACCACCGCCGGAGCCTCTGGCTACTTCTGCCGTCGTCGGAAAACTCTATCGGTAAGGGCTTTGAATTTGGTTTTCATTCGTTTAAGATTCCGGAAGCTTTATCGCCTCTGTTTGTGGGTTTCAGTTACCAACGTCCGGTCGCCGCTGTCGCTTGAGGTGGATGACGGGCTGCCGCCGAACCGGTTCAAGAGACCGCCACTGTTCGGTTCAGCCGTTCCTTCTTCGGTAAGTAAGTATGTTTCGGAAAGCCTCGCGTTAGTATTTCGTTGTGGTTCCTTCTTCGGTAAGTAAGTATGTTTTGGAAAGCCTCGCGTTAGTATTTTGTTGTGTTTGTTTAATGAATATGAGTTTTGGTAACGTGGGGTCGAGTCCTGATTATTATATGTTGCGAATAGTGTTGATATGGTTATTGTGAAAGTGGCTGGGAGCTGAGGTTTTGGTTGTTGTCAATTCGGGTTGAGGCGGAAAGGACTTGATGAGGAGTTTGGGTTATGGATTTGCATTTTGAGGTAGGGGCGCTTTCCAAAAACTATATTCTTATATATTGGAATTATTACATATGGATACTGATGTGAGAGAATGTGTATTTGGTGATTGTATCGGCCTTATGTATGGCTTGATTTGCCTTGGTTGATTATGAACGTCTGTTGATTGAATTGTTGTGTGGTTTTGTGAAAAAAAATGCTTTTCAAGTTGATTCTTTTAAAGCTTTGAGATCGAGTTTAATCCGTTGATAATTGAATTGAGTTAATTTTATTGAGAATGTGAAAAATAGAATCCACTCTTGAATTCAGCCTGGCTTGCTTTAAATGATCTGGTTTTTGATGAATGATTGTTACTGAACCGTTTCTTTGAAACTTTAGAAATGAGTTTATTCGGCTGATAATGATTTGATTTTTGCTTCTTAAGAAAGGCATTGTATCTTTTTTAGGAGAAAGTTATTTAGATGAAACTTATGTTTTAAAGCTATTTTAAATGTGACAAGGGCAATGCCTTTGAATTTGACTTGAGGGTTTCAATTAGAGGAGTTTCAATGATGTTGAAAGAACCTAAATGTCTATTAACAAGTTTCATTTTGAAATGTTTTGGGAAAAGTTTTAAGTACTCTTTGAACTTTGAATTCTTGCAAGACTAAAACAATTTTGAACAGTTGAAACGTTCTAGAATTTATCATGGGGGTTGAAGTTGGTTTTGCCTAAGTAAAGAAAACGGCTTGAATGAAGTAAATGATTACGTGACTCGGTTTGGCTTAGATCCTATTTTATTACTCAAATCGGAAAGCCAAGGTTTTAATGATTTTAAATGAATTTGGTGAAATGAGTTATGCTATTCTCCCCTAAGGACTTGGGACCTTGCTGAGAAACTTTGTTATAAAATCCCATTGTTGGATGGATGATTTTGAATGTTTCAAAATGAATCTTTAACTTTCCATGGTTATGGAAGTTTTGAAAAGAGGATGCCGAGAGTGGCATGGTTTTAAAAGGGGAATTTACCTTGAGTAAAAGTGGCTTATGAGCCTGAGATGATTTGAGAAATGAGATCTTTAAAGCCAAGTCTGAAAAGAGTTGAAACTTGATTTCAAAGTGAAATGATTTGGGAAAAAGTGATTTATGGCTTAAATGCCGATTTTATGAATTGATGATGTTGAATGTGGAAGTGTTGTTTTGTTGTGAGCCGGAATGGCTGTGCATGATTATAAATATTGGTTGGTTCTGGATTGAACCGTGAGCCGGATGGCTGTGTATGATATGAATATTGGCTAGTTCTAGACTGAACTGTGAGCCGGATGGCTGAGATGGATGTTGATCCATGGATGAGATTGAATGCATGTATATGCTGAATCATTGATAAATGTGAATGTTGCACTTCCACTATCGGAGATAAGAGTTTTCCTAGGAGAAAGCAGTGGCTAGCCACCACGTGCTCCAGGTTGAGACTCGAAGCTCTTTTGGCCCTATGTCGTCAAGGTGGCCGGGCACTGTGAAAGCCTCGGATGAGCTCACCCCCATAAATATTCACCAGTGAGGGTGATGGATATGGATTATGATTATGATCAAGTTTATATTGAGTATAACTCGAGTTGGGGAGACACGACAGAGGGACAGTCCAATGATTAGCTACCAGGACTTGTCGGGTTGGCTCTATAACCGACAGATGATATCATCAGCCACTAGGAACAGGCATGTATCATATGCATTTATGTGACATTGTTTGGGTGTGCATATTGTACTTAGTTTGCCTTTGTGACTATTTAAGATTATCTGCTACTTGCTTTACTTGCTGTAACTGTTTGTTTATGCTTGAACCTCCTATATGTGTTTGCAACTGGGACTCTGTTGGATTGTGGTGGTTGGTTGTTGTTGGATTGTTTGGGCCTAGGGCCGTGGTTGAAATGAGATGGACCGATGGTTGGTTTCAGTTTTGTGTTTCTGATTTGGAATAGTATGAAAGGCTATTTTTGGTTTAGCATAGATGAACCTTTTGAAAGGCTTTCGAAATATTGTTTTAAATGAATAGTTTCCTCTTTCAGAAAAGGATTTCAGATTTTCTCTTTTACTGTAAACCGTTATTTTTGAAAAGAGTCATAAGTCAGTTATTAATCACTCGTACGGTTTATCTTCACGTATCTTATTACAGTAATTCCCAAAAACCCTCTACTGAGAACCCTTTCGAGGATGATGTTCTCACCCCCTCCCCCCAACATTTTTCCCCTTTCAGGATATGGATGCAGAAGTCACGAAGATTTTATTTAGTTGTTGAAATGCTCTGTATTGCTTTGGATTATTACTTGTTGTACCCTCGCCTTTATTCTGATATATTCTGTAAGAGGGATAGGAATTGTATTGGTTAATGCTTGTAATGTTATATATATATATATATATGAATGTACTCTTTATGAGTTTTTGTAAGTTGTATGGTATCTATGGATGTACGTTATCGAGCAAAAGTATTTTTGGAGCGATTTTGCGGTTTAAAGTTTTAAACAGGCTCATATTTTAGTATTAAATCATATAAAAGTCGTCATAATGTCCGAGCTATCAGAGTCGCGCAGCCGGAAGCGTGAGCTTTGGTAGTTAGGGTATTACAAATTGTTTTACTTAATATAAATTGCATCAACTTTTATGTGTGTAATATTAAAAAAAGATAAACATTCACAAGAAATAAAATATGAGTAAAATAAGAATAAAGAATTAATGATAAAAAAAATACATATTAATGACGGAAAAAAATGACAATTATCAATTTTATAGAGTTAAGAAGATAATTAAATTTATTATTTATCTTTTTAATTATTTTTCAAACTTAAAATTCTGATAGTTATTTATTTTTATTTTTTATATTTTTGTACCTATCATATCTTGTACAATAAAAAATTATGTTATCTAACTAAAATAAATTTTATTTTTTGATTGTCTCCTTTCTTTTTTATTCTAAATAATCACCAAAGTCTACATATACTTACGAAAAACAATACACTCTAAAAAAAGCATCCCTCCCATCTTAGTCCACCACCTAAAACTTTTTTAATTGGCCCAAATATAACCCATATCAACATTTAATCACTAATTAATAATTTAATATCATTAATTTCACTTGTCTAAAATGAAAGGACTTTGAAAAACGGAAATTCAGCTGCGCCACAATTAATACACTTTCCTTACACGTCTTACACTCTAAATTTGACACACAGTATCAACATCACATATTTATTTTTAGGAAAAGTATGGGGAGCCAATGGAATATTTGTACAATGTGTACAATGAAAGTTTAGGATGGAGACTGCAACAACTCTAAAGTCTTAGGTGTATACCTTATGATGTTGCTTAACCTCTTTATTAATACGCACGTCAAATTAAATCAATATACTTACCTACTAAACACGGTAATATTTTCTTAATAGATAGAACAAATGAGCAAAGTCATCGAAGAGTTGGATTCTATTCATTTCTCAAGGAAGAGAGCCTCTAAATTGGCCAAGCAACTTGGTAGGCAGGTCAATTTCTGAAAATTTAACCATTTTTTCCACCTACAATAGTATATGAATTGACTAACCATTTTGTTTGTTATGCTTTTCTTGGCAATAAATTTCTATTGACAAGAGTATTATGATGCTACTACTCCTTATTGTCATCGGAGTGATAGCTATCGTTATTGTAAAGGTAAGAGTCTGTTTACATATTCAAATGTCCTTTGAATTCATCTAATTTACTTATTGTTTAGTAGAAAGTGCTATATTGCTATATTGTATTATTTTTCTCAATTTTTTGCTTTTTTATATGCCCTTGATTTTTACACCAAAACTGATGAAGGTAACTTAGCTACATGTTAAAATAGTTAATACGAAATTGAATTTGATTAAATTTGATTAATATTTCAAAAACTTGTGCATGTACCACATTGCTCTTGGTTAAAAAAGAGTTAGTATCAACATGATTTTTTTATTAAAGCATTATGCATACTACATGGTTGGTTTGAATTTTATAAGAGGACATTTGACATTGTAAAATCTATGACTTATAATAATAACATTTTGTGTAAGAAAATTTGGAATATACATGCAAGTATTACTGCTACCTTTCCATCGCATAATTTGCCTCTTTCTCATTTATTAATTGAGCAACTCATAGAATTTTTGTGAATTGTGCAAGATTCCATAAGCCAATGTTAGGCCGGTTTGCAAAACAATATCTTATTTTTGCATTTATTCATTACTTATTTTGGAGTAAATCTTGAATTTGGTCCGAATTTTTTTTAATATTAATTGGTTTTTAAAAGATTAATGGCATTAAATAATTCTTTAATTTTTATACTATTTTGATGATAATTTAAAATAGATAATTTGGTGGCCTTTCATGATTGAATTATTGATCTGAAAATCAGGTATCAAAATGCCAAACAATGATTAGGGTAATTAAACTTTTTTTTTACCTTCTTTGGTCGATTAGATAATAATTATTTAGTAAAATGACAAGCTTGGTAATTAACCAATTTGTTAGAAGGAGCAGGCTTAGGTTTTGATGGTTGTAAAATAATAGTTAGTTACTTTAAAATTTCCTTTGAGCTTTGTATAGGGACACTAGGACATAGAAAATATATCTTTTTTTAAATTTAAGAATGATGGAATGTGTCGAGTGATGTTGGAGGATGCACTACATACTTATGTGGTTTTAGATTATGCTTCAATTCAGATTTTTTCCAACCCAAAACAGGTTAGATTCACATGAACTCTTTCAGTACTATATTAATATATTCTAAAGTTGCTTTGGAAATGTTATTATCCTTATGCCTTTTGTCGATTTCAATTTTGCATTGAATATTGATTTATTGTGAATCTTTTGCATATGTGATCTAATTGTATGGTAAAAGAAGTCAAAGTTACCAGGTCGAGCTTTCTTTTATGGGTTATGTGGGTTTTGTTGGGGTTTTAATTGCATCATATTAAAATTAGCTATGGTTGTTGAAATTCATTAAGAATTTATTTGGTGTTAACTTTTTATTTGGAACTCAAATTTTTTTATTTAATTTATTATTTCTTTAATTGTTGGTGCTCTTTTAAGATCTTGGTAGCTGCTTCCTGTGTGCTAGGTGTGCATGTGATTAGAGGCAGCTTTGGTTCAGGTCTAGAATTTCTCTTTTGCATTTATTCTTCAAGATATGACTATTTTTAGCTACTTCTTCTAATTATAAAGTCTTATTACTATTTTTTATTTATTTGAATGTATTTTTGCTTCTCTGTGATTGTCATTAATATGAGGGTGAAAAAATATTTTTAAGATAATATACTAAATTATTGCAAAATCTTGTGTCTTAAGTATTACAGAATAAAATTAAACCTTTGATGATAAAGTAAGACTCATTCTGTTATATAAAAACTTTTTAACATATTATGCTAAGAGAAAGAAAAAGTAGAGTGACTTTTTTTATAACAATTTTGTGTTAGTGGTTGATATTTGTGGCATCTCTAGTTATTTTCTGTTTGTTTGTGGGATTACTTTCTTTTCTTTATTTCTTGATTTATTATTAATTTATTCTTACTCTGTTCTATTTTTCTCTGACTCTATGGCTATGTAAGCGTTTGGCCTCTGGTTCTCTCGTCTACTATTGTTGATTCATTAGATTTATCATGTTGTTGGTGCAATTTGCTGAAGACGAAAGTTTGGCACAATTTGCAATTTGTGAGGGAATAATTCTTGCCATTTCTTATGTGATGGGTACAATAAGGCTTCCCTACCCCAGAAGACTATTTGATATAGTTGTGCACGATGTAGAGTTATGTGGTATATAAAAGGTATTTTATTGTTTTATAGGGTTTAGATGAATGCATTTTCATAGATGCTTGAATTGTTATGCAGTTTTTCTATATTGAACAATTTAAAGATGATCCTTTGGCCATTTAGCTTTTGAGACAGCTTTCTTATACATGTTAGTCAAATTAGTTAACTCAGCCTAAGTAACAAAATAGTAGATTCTGTTTTTGTTTTAACTTTTTATATTGGTACGTTCTTTCAATTTCAATGGAGCTTCGCTGAGAATGTTTGAACCATTAAATGTTTATTCAGCTCTGCTGAGTAGAAATTTTAGCCTTTTTTTTCACATGTCCCATTTTATATTGCTTAAAAAAATTGACAGTATTCATTCAAACTAGTGAAATTGGGTATTGCATTCAGTTATAATGTGTTCCCTTTTATATCGGTAGGAAGGCAACTTCTACACCATAACATTGATGAAGGTAACTTGGTTGCATGTTAAAGTAGCTAATACAAAGTTGACTTTGTTTAAATTTGATTAACATTCAATTGAATATGGTTGTAGTAATGAATTATGACATTTATTTATATTCCAAGGAGAAAAAATACAAGTAGAGATTTTAACAGAATATATTTGTGAATAGAACTCAAGAAATCAAAATGTGGTACTCCATTCCTACAAAGAACTAAAACTTGCCTCTTGACTATTTCTGTCCGGCCAATAAAATTAGAGAGGGTAGTTTGGTTCTATCTACAATTAAAGCTAATCCACTATCATACATTACTAGCATTCTATCCACTTGGATTTGATTATAAATAGATTCAGTTTCCCTTGGTTTAATTACAGTTATTCTTATTTAGGGAGTTGTCAATCTAGAAGCAATCCAAGCAAAGAATTATCCAAATTCAAAAGTACCTATTGACATTCATCATGGTTTTTAAAGTCTCTATCAAGGTGGAAGGTACTTTTTTTTGGATTAAATTTCATTTTTTATTTTTTTATTAGACATTTTTATCATTTTAACTAGCATTGCTAATGTCATTGTCTTTCTTTTATAATGATGGTTATTGGTAAACCCCAATTTTGTGGTTTATCTTGTGTTGAATTTAGAGGATTTTATCATCTTTTTTCACATTTATTCAATGAAATAGCATGGTTTTGTAAATTTCTCCTAATTTGTGCTTAAGAGTAAAAACATGCTTTTTAGGCCCAAAAATTGATAAATTTAATTCACTTTAATTCCATTCGATGCCTTGATATGTTTGTTAAGTGATTTTAGGATTAGAAGGCAAAGATTGGGTTGAAAGAATGAAGAAAAAGTATGCAAAAATAGAGAATTCATGAAGAAATGAGGATTTGCTGAACTCAAGGCCATGCGCATGCGTCACTCACACGTACGCGTGGGAAGGAGATTTGCAAGCGACGCGCACGCGTGACCAGAGAATCATCAAGCAACGCGCATGTGTCATCCACACGCACGCGTGATGTTGGTCACGTGACTCACTTAAAGGCAAAATGCTGGGGGCGATTTCTGAGCTCAAGGAGACCCAAATCCAACTCATTTCTGATGCTTTTGAACCCAAGGATGGAAAGGGAATGAGGGGGGAGCAATCATAGTGTAGTTTTCATCATGTTTTAGGGTAGAATTCTAGAGAGAGAGGCTCTCTCCTCTCTCTAGATTTAGGGTAGAAATTAGGGTAAAGTTAGGTTAATCTCTCTCAAATTTATCTTTCAATTCTTGTTTTGATTTAGTTTTTTCCTTTTAACTCCTTGTTATTACACCTTTGCTCCTTTAGTTCTTGTTGTTAATTTCTTATTTTGTTGCTTTATTGTTCATGCACTCTTGTTGGGTCTCAATTTCCTTTTAATGTAATTTTATGTTTCCATGTCTTTTTATGTTTATCTTAGTTACTATTGCTGATTTCTTGTTTGTGTTAGTTATGGGTTCCATTAATTCTTGCATTTTGTAATGTTTACTTTTATTGCACTCTAGATATTTGATGAAATATTTTCACTAGTTTTAGAGTAGTTTTCTTTACTTTTGGCCTAGACTAAGGGAATTGAGTGACCTTGAGTCATTGGGTCTCATTGATTTAGTGATTTTTGAGAACTCTTGGTGGTTAATTTGATAATCATTAACACTAGCCTACTACTAAGTCAATTAGTAGCCAAGTTAGGACTTATGGATTGATGTTGATCAAGCCTATATTTTGACATACTTCAAGCGTTGAGGTAGATATTGTACGTGCTTCAACCATAGAAGTACACTAAATGGGTTGGTACCTCATAATTGTCATTACATAGTTTGTAGACAAGGATGGGTGATCTCAACTCCCATGCCTAGCCAAGAGTTCTTTCCATTTCTTTATTAGTTCTTGTTATTTACTTTCTTGTTATTTACATTTCTTGCCAATCAACAAATCAAACCCTCTTGTTTCTTCATAGCCAATATTGATCACTTCATTGTAATTTCTTGTGAGACGATCCGAGGTTTGAATACTTCGGTTAATTTTCATTGGGGTTTGTACATGTGACAACCAATTATTAAAATCTGATTGAGAATTATTTGTTACTTTGGAACTATGCTTACAACGAAGCTTCTTTTCTATAAGAGAAATTCCTAACCGACGATTTTGCTCTTTCAGTTATTATTAGTTTCAGAGGAATTTTAACATGCTATTAGTATTTTTTAAAATATTCTTTATGTGTGACTCTAAAAGTTATTGTTATTCTAATTAGACACAGAAGCTGCACCAACAAAGAGGGAAGCTGCTGCTCCTACCTAAGGCCTTCAAAGATTGTTTCTTCTATTCAATTTATAGGATTACAGCAATTTTATATGTTAAGGCAAAGTTCATTGAGATGTTATTTATCAATTTTGATTTTCTTTTATTATTTTTGCTCAAGAAATAAATATTGAAAAAAATTTTGAGTGTTCAAGGAGAGTTTGACACCTATATTTTTGCTCATTATGTTAGGTCATTCTTTTATATTAATATTTGTAATGATCTAAATTATGGTGAGGTTGTGCTAATTTATCTATTTTGAAGAAAAAGTATTACAATGGAACAATATCTGATTTGATCGACTTGGACAATATTCATGAAAGACAAAAAGGGTAGTTAATTACTATAGAAATGGTACAAAACCGAAATAAACTAAAATTATTCTCTTTTCTAGGTGAATTAATTTTTTTCTTTTATTCATTTTTTCTTCTTAAATATTTTTTAAGCATTGAAAGAATACTTATATCATAATCTATTAATTTTCTATTCAATTTTATTGAATCAAGGTCTCTCTTTTTAAAAAAATCTTAAAACATTCTCTAAGAATAAAGAATTGAATTTAACTAGCCATCTGTTTAACAAGTAACAAATTTTAGAGAGAATTATTTTGATATTTTATGTCTTTTTTAATTTAATATTAAAACTGATAAATTACAAACTAAAAATATTTATATATAAAAAATACACACAATAAATTTTATATACTAAGTTCATCAATAGACTTAGAAATCAATTAAAAAAAATTACATATAATGCATTCAATAACGAACATTCCAAAACATATAAATAATTCAAAGTCTCAAACCATTTTTTCTTACGTTTCACACCCCTCTTTGTCCAAACTTCTTATTGTAAAATAAAGTAACAAGCATTTTCTCCTTTACAAGCACACAAGGGAATTTTTAATGTGTCTCTTCTTCTATATATTTTCAATTCACATATTGATTAAGGTACACAAGATTTGAAATAAATTTTGGATTCTAAATTTTCATATTCACAATTTAAATTGTACATGACATATGATTATGTTTCTAAAAATCTTGCAGTTGTAGCAATATTGTAATTTCTATAATCTTTCTAACTTTTTGATAGTTATTTGAATTAGAAGTCACTAATCTATTGTTGTATTTTCAATATGTTCCAATTCATTTTAGTAAGATCCTTTGCCAAGTTGGAGCCATGAGTAGATAGATTGTAATTGGCTGTCAAATAGAGTTTAAAATCAGTTCATTGTTAAGCTATTTAATAGCCAAGACTGAAAGAATGAATACAAATTTGGTGTTGGATGGAAAATATTCAATAAGGTGCATTAGCTACAGGAAGGTTATATGTACACATTTCTTGTGATGTGCATGATGGATCATCTTATCGAAGTATCATTTGCTTGATTAGATATAGCTATTTAGGAATTAGGAGGTTTAATATTTGTGAATAGACTATGCTTTTCATACTACTTTGGTTCCAGTGACGGGTTTATGTTAAAAAATTGAACATTTTTTTTTTTGCTTTCTAAATATTTGGTCTTTATAGGAATAAGTGCAGGTTAATGTTTAATGTAGATGCTGTTGCAGTTGTTAGTAATGCTAGCATCGATGTGAATACTATGTCTTCTATTGAAAATGATAGAGTGGATATGTTGTTTACATTTTTGAGTCAAATATGTATTATCAATATTTTTTAATAAAATAACAATGTAATCTTTTGAATATTTTATCTAAACAATATAGGAAAGTTTTCAAGTATATCGGTATACTAATATTTCAATAAATTTTAACCGTTGAGATTAGTTATATATATTATATATTATTTTATAATTAAGATCAGCAGTTAAAAATTACTGAAATACCAGTGTATCAGTACACTTGAAAGTTTCCAAATTTTTTATGACATTGATACAAAAGCTTTTCTCATGTGTTGATGATGTTAACATTAGATTCCATCCTTCTAATTGACTAGTAAAAAATAAGGATCTTGCAAAACAATATGGGATATATATTCTATGAGAAATATAAATTTTAATGGACAAGAAGTTCTTTGGTGCTGATCATGAAAGTAAGCATGTGATGCTGACACTATATGTTCACATATTAATGCGACATGTGTATGGAGACGGTTGGCTCATGAGACGCTATTTTTGGGTTGGCTGTGAGCTGCATTAATGTTTCCATATACGTTTGGAAGAAGCACCATTAATTAACGTTAAGTGTGTGGACTGGTAAGAGAGATTAGATGGTGGGATTTAGGGCTTGGGCCCAATACATTGGTTTTTATTGTTGGTTAGTATGAATTTTTAGATTAAAAAAAAAATAAAAAGAAGGACTTTGAAAAGGAAAAAAAATGAAATAATAGTATTGTACTAATTGTAGTAAGAATTAATCTCCACATACAAGCATTTTAACCATACAAGTTATACAAGTCTTTCACCCCTGACGCGCATGTTCTCTCACGTCTATTCCACGTGCCTTTCTAATTTAACAGATTTTTTAATCAACGCGTGAATATGTAACTTCCTTTTTCTAAAGGATTTTGTTTCCTTTTTCAAATTATCTTTGCATTTTTCGTTCATTCTCTCTGCGTTCTCTTTTGGCTTTTCGTGCATTTCTCTCTGCGTTCTCTTTCTTCGTTCTTCTCGATTTCTATTGTTTTTTAAATCAAGCTCTGAAATCGTATTGAAATCAAACTCTAAATTCGTTTTGCAAATAATGAATGATTCAAGTTCAAATTGTCAACTCAACCATAGCGAAGTGGATTTTGAATTTGAATCCAATGAAGTCTTTGAGGTGAGGTTCAATTCCAGTTAATATTTTTGTTAGTAGTTTATGATTTCTGGATGTGAATAACGTTGTGAATCTTACCTGTGAATCTGTTGTATTTTATATCAGATTTTCGGGTGTAAATCAGGAATATTTGGATGTAAAGTGGAAAAGTTTGGGTGTATTTATGTGTTCTGACTCTTTTTAATTGACCGAGGGTGAATTATCTTATTGTTTTAGTTGAATTGTTTTAGTTTCTATTTGATGATGAGTCATGAATCTGATTTTTTTTATTTTTTATGATGATTCTATAGTTGTAGTTGCATTCTATAGTTGCTTCAAAGAAAAAGAAAATGAAAGCTCTAAACAAGGTAAAAGTGATGTTCTTTAAATAGGGTGAGGTAATTGAGTCTATTATTGTTAATAGTGTTACTAATATGTGAGTTTATTTTTTTGCAGTTAAACCTTTTTTATGGCGGATCAGTGGTGCAATCGAATTCCAGCCAATATCATGGATGTGTTATGAATTATCAGTTCAGAGATTCAGTAGCACAGGACAGGTTTTGGGGTGTAGAGTGACACTATTTGGGTGTACGGAAGAATATTTTTGGGTGTATTCTGCATGCTCTTATTTTTTACATTCTCTTTTTTTATATATATATTTTTGAGATGCTGCTGTTTGTGTTGGAAATTAGTGTCTTGAAGGGATTTGTTTTAAATTTACAATACATATACAATTCAATTTCTAAGGAGGGTAACAATTCAAATTTCTGAACTCCCATAACTTCTGGTTATATTTTTCATGGAAATATGTAAGCACGTAATTTGGGTGTATTCCGATTATTTTTTAATGTATTATAAAAGTAATTCGTCATATTAGTATGTTCTGTCTGGATTAAATATTCACAAACTATATAAAAAGTGTTCAAACTATTCACAAACTACACAACATTCAAACTAATTACAGTCAATATCATCTGAATCTATTTAACAATATGGACTCAACAATGTTGCAAACGGCTTGGACAATCTTATTGCTTCGCTTTCTTGAATGGCTCTAAAATATATGTGCTTACATTGTATTTTTTTTCAACTGGGTTCTTGCTTGCCATTTTTACGGTAAGGATTAAAAAATATTGTTAATAGATAAAAACATCACCAGTTACACTCAAATTCGATTGATATACACCCAAATACTAGTCAAATACACCCAAATACCAGTCACACACACCCAAGCACCACTCATATACATATTTATTATTTTTTAGATTACACGAAATTATATGAGTTCAAAATCATATACAAGTCAACCAAACATGCATACAATGATACTACAAGCGCAAGCACAAGCACAACAGTACCAGTTACACTTGAATACGCGTGATATATGCTCAAGTACTAGTCACATACAATTGTATTATATGAATTCAAAATGATATTTAAGTCAACCAAACATGTATACAATGATACTACAAGCGCAAGCACAACAGCACCAGTCACACTCGAATTCGATTGAGTTCACTTGAAATACAGTCGAAAGTTTATATGTATACAAACTCACTTTCTAACATGCAAACATTCACAAAAACAGATGAAAAAATGCGTTAAACCATTCACAAAAGAGTACGTAAAACAGTTATCACCGACTTGAACAGTTTTACGAGAATAGTAATATCTACTTTGAACCAATAACACATAATAAATCTACTTAATAAACCGAAATACGACGATATTGTTTCGTGTTCAAAATGAGAAAGAGAAAAGTGAAAAACATCGAAGATTAATGAAACAGTTCCTTGAATAATCTTTTGGTGTTTTTTGATGAAGATTTTGAAGTTTTCTTATTGATTTTCTTGAGTGTGGGTGACGATTTTGACGGTTTCTTCAGAGTTTTCGAACGTGGTTTGAATCTTGATGTGTAAAATCTGGAACTTTTAGAAAATCTCAATAGGAGTCAATTTCAAATTATTTATTCGTTAAGGATTTTAATTTCAGAGATTTTTTTATTAAGACTAATTAAATCAAGTGTTGATAATTAAATTTGGATTTTTTT
>NC_029792.2:115477822-115484409 GCF_000816755.2 Arachis ipaensis
AGAAAATTAATTATATTATCTCTAATTATTGAATTAGAGCATTTCCTTGAAATTAATTTGTAATTTATGATCAAATAATACATTTTCTTTAAAGGTAATTATGTTGGATTAAAATTATTTTTAATTACTACATTATCCCTATTTTTATTTTAAATTATCTAAACTATCCCTAACCAAACCCTAATTTCCTAAAAAATGAAATCCAACCCTAGCCCCCTCATCACACTCAGCCGCAACCCTTCATCCCTTCAGCAGACCTATCAGAAAAATGAAAGAAAGAAAGAAAGGGGGAAGCAGGGGAAGAGGCCGCGGAGGAGGGGAGGAAGAGAGGAAGAAGGTCGCGCCGGCATGCTGGGCTTCGCCGCCACCATCCCATCACCGTCGCCATCCAGCCCGCCTCGTCACCACCGCCGTCCTTGTCACCGAGAAAGAAGGACGCCATCGACGCCGTTTAGGGAAGAAGGAAGAGCTGCGGTTGCCGCCACTGGAGGAGTCTCACGCGTCACCATCAAGCTTGAAAAGAAGGGGCTGTGCCTCGCGCCACTGCCATTCGAAGGGCTGAGCTTCGTCGCCATTGAGTGGCTCTGCTTCACCGTGGCTGAGCTCTGCCACCCCCTGTTCTTTGGGCTTGTGGTGTTGCTGCGGGAATCACTGCCGGAACCGCCATCATCGTGACCTTGTTGATTCGGGTCAACCATGTCTCTATCCTCAGAGCTGCCCAGAACCACCACTGTGGCTGCCATGGGAACAGAACGGGTACCGGAATCTGATAGCGCTGCTGCCATCGATCAGAGATTCCAAAACTGCTACCGCCTCGGTCGCCGAAAATAGCCGCTGAGTCTTCTGTGTTGGTAAGCTCTAACCCTACTTCAGCTTCTTTGTCCATTAAGTTCTCCATTGCCATGAGAGTTGTTGCTAAGGCTGGTTGTGCTAGGAGGTTATCGCGAGTTGCCATCGTTCTGGTCACCGGCTGTGGCGCTGGTGTTACCGAAACCGCCACTGGTGCTACCGTTACTTGGTTCCCTCGAGTACGGTAAGTGTTTTTGTTTTGAAGAGTCCTTTAATCGCTGCTCTGTTATCATACGCTGAAGTTTTGTGGCGTTAATTGCTATAATATTGAGTTTCGATTGTCGTATGTCGCGATTAGAGTTGTTGTGGTTACTGCGAAAGTGGCTTGGAACTGAGGTTGCGGTTGTCGGTGATTTCGGGTTGAGAGAGAAGGTTCCTGTGATGCATTTGGTGTAAGACCCGGTTAATTAACGGCTAATTAACCCATATATGAGAATTTATTCTAGAAAGCCAAAAATGATATTTTTATGGCTTAATATGATAGAGGAAATTGAGACGAGAATTTCGGTACCAATTTTATGGAAATCGGACCAAGATTGGACCGAACGGGCCAAACCGGTCCAACCGGACCCAAAGTGGGCCCTTGGCCCAACATAACTAAACCAAAACCCTAGTTTTCAGCACTCTCTCTCCTCACACAACACTAATACACGCTGAAAAAGAGAGGCCATGGAGGGAAGAACACTCTCTCAAGTTCTATCTCTCACTTGATCTTCAAACCACCATAACTTTTGATCTAGAGCTCCGATTGTCGCTCCGTTTACGGCCATGCGTTCACCGCGGAGAGCTCTACAAAACCCATACAATTAATCTTGAGGTAAGCCACGTTTTACTGTTCGAAATTCCAGCCCTTGATTTCGAGTTTCATGAATTTCAAAGAAAAGGGATGAAATTGGCATGTTTTAATTGATTTTGAAAAGAGTTGAAAGTGGCTTGTTTTGAAAATGGCACTTTGTGGTTTTGAATGAAAATATGGTTTTTGGGCATACTTTGACGGGATATAACTTGGACTACGGATCTTTGATTTGTGCCAAATCTGTTTAGAAATGAAATTGGATCCGGGATGTCCATGCCGTTCGAAGAACGGGTGAAAAATGATTTAAAATGAGAGAGTTATGACCGTCGGAAGATTGGGGGCTGAATATGTGAATTCTGCAGCTTTTAACTTAGAAAATTTTTAGCAGAATGACCCCTCGCGCGTAGGCACACTTGGCGCGTATGCGCCGTTCTTCGAGAAAGCATCATCCACGCGTGCGCGTGGAGTGCGCGTACGCGTGGCCCTGTTTTCATCCCAAAGTTGATTTTTGAGTTTTAAAAGCCAAACTTCATACTTCTAAGCCTCCGATCTCACCACTTATGTCTTAAATCATTATGATATGCCTAGCATGAGAAAAAGGGATAGTGAATGTGGTAACTTGCGAGTGAAGCAAGGGAAAAATGAATGATCCATGAGGATCAAAGATGATTATGTGAGATGTGGAGGATGGCGGTGGAAGTGCTTGTTATGCCATGGGCCGAATGGCCGTAATTGTTAATGAATTGGCTGGTTATGGATTTAACCGTGAGCCGGATGGCTGGATTATGCCGTGTGGCGGCGGAGCCATGTTTATGGCTAAGTATAAATGCATATATGCTGTTGAATGAATTGTGAATGTTTGCACTTCCACCATTGGAGATGAGGGTTTCCCTGGGTAGTAGCAGTGGCTAGCCACCACGTGCTCCAGGTTGAGACTCGAAGCTCTTTTGACCCTATGTCGTAAGTGTGGCCGGGCACTGTGAAAGGCCCGGATGAGCTCGCCCCCGTAAATATTCACCAGTGAGGGTGATGGATATGGATCATGTTTATGATCAAGTTTATGATGAGTATAACTCGAGTTGGGGATGCACGACAGAGGGACAGTCCAATGATTAGCTACCAGGACTTGTCGGGTTGGCTCTATAACCGACAGATGATATCATCAGCCACTAGGGACAGGCATGCATCATAAGCATACTACATGAATTGTTTGAGATTGCCTATTTGACTGCATATTACTTGCTAATTGTCTAAATGCCTTATCTGTTCCTATTTGTAAATCTCTTGTCTGATATAACTGTGTTTGCTATACTATACTCCTGCTGGTGGTTGGGAGGTTTGAAGGAATTGGAAAGGGAAGTATTAGTTAGACTGAAGAATCTTTAGTCAGTTTCCACTTACGGTTTAGCTTGTTTATAAGCTTTGATATTATCTGGAGGAAGCTCTAGGATTGCCTTCGGCTTTCCTCTATTATTATGTATTATATATGTGGAAGCTGTTACCGTGCTGGGGACCTCTGGTTCTCACCCATGCGGATTTTGTGGTTTTCAGATGCAGGACGCGAGGCTTCTCGTTGAGGCATGCTGGAGACTTCTGGATTAGCGAAGATCCTTTGTTCTCGGGACTCTGTTTTGGGTTATATATCTTGTTTAGATACTTTTATCTCCATTAAATAATACAAACTGTGATGACTCCTTCTCAAGGGGATTTTTGGATAATAGGTTTTCTGTATTTGTGTCCCTTTGGGTTTCCTTATTTTATCATATGTATATATTGCTATGCTCGGACCGGTTCTCTTCGCAGCCGGATTTTGAGTCTTGATATTCTTGTTTTTGACACTCTTTATATATATGATCTCGCGTTAGCTTATCCCGGTTCGTTACGTTATCAATCGGAGTGTTGCGTGTTCGAGTTACGTTTTTTGTTTGCCCCCTTTTTTCTACAAAGGCTCCTAGTTATAATCAATTATTCATACTACTATACGTACTAAATTTTTGTTTTAGAGGTCGTAATACCTTGCCATCTCTGAATTATGACTTAAGCATAAGACTTTGTATGGTAGGGTGTTACATTATGGTATCAGAGAAGTTCGTTCCTGTAGAGCCTGAGGAATGGACTGACTATGCTTCTGTGCATTCTTTGTGTGTGTGTTATGTGCTACTAGTATATCTGCTTGATATAATTGGCATAAACGTTCATGAGCATGCATTTGGGACTTTGAAGCACTAGACTTCCGATATTGAGACTGATCAACTTAATATTGATTGTTTGGTGTGTATAGGAACCAGATGGCGCCTCGTGGACGCGGTAGAGGCCGTGGGAGAGGACATACGAATGCTCATGCGCCGGAGACTAATCCTAATGACCCGGTGAACTTTATGACTGCGTTGGAGAACATGGCTGCTGCTATGCAAGCCACTGCTGAGGCTCTTGGTCAACAGATGAACAAACATGGTAATGACGGAGGTGGAGTTCAGGGTCCGATGACACTGGCAAACTTTTTGAAGGTTAATCCACCGAAGTTCAAGGGAACTACTAGCCCGACTGAAGCCGATACGTGGTTTCAAGCCATGGAACGAGCACTGCAAGCGCAGGTGGTACCTGAAGGGCAGCGTGTAGAGTTCGCTACCTATTTGCTCACTGGGGAAGCGTCGCATTGGTGGCAAGGAATCCGACGCCTCCTGCAGCTGGGTGATGATTATATCACCTGGAATGTCTTCCAAGAGGAGTTCTATAAGAAGTACTTTCCGACTTCTGCTAGGACGGCCAAGGAGCTTGAATTGTTGCAACTGAAGCAGGGTACTATGTCCGTATCTGAGTATACTGACAAGTTTGAGTAGCTGTTCAGATTCTCTCGTATGTGTCAAGGGACTCCGGTGGAATATGAGGAATGGAAGTGTGTTAAGTACGAAGGATGACTCCGGAGCGATATTTTCAGTTCAGTGGGACCAATGGAGATTAGGACTTTCTCCGAGTTGGTGAACAAGTGTAGGGTTGCTGAAGAGTGTGTGAAGAGGGCAACCGCTGAGAAAGGAAGTCACAAAGGATCATTTTTACAGAACCGAGGGAAGAGCTTTGCACCTAGAGGTCCGCCATTCAAGAGGGGAGGTTCTTTTAGGAGGCCCAACAACAACTACTCCCAAGGAAAAAGGTTTGGGAAGTAGCCTCAGAATGATCAAGCTTGTACTAGGTGTGGGAGTCACCATCCGGGAGTACCATGCAAGGCCGGATGGGGTTTGTGCTACAATTGTGGAAAGGCGGGGCATAAAGCCGCAAGTTGTCCAGAGAAGCAAAAGCAAGGTGCTGGAAAAGCACAACAGACTGGTCGGGTGTTCACCACCTCAGCTGTGGGTGCAGAGGGATCCGAGACACTCATTCGAGGTAACTGTGAAATGGCTGGTCAAACTTTAAATGCTTTATTTGATTCGGGAGCCTCGCATTCATTCATTGCATTTGAGAAAGCCCATGAGTTAGGGTTGAAGATCGTAACCTTAGATTATGACTTAAAAGTGTATAATGCTACCCATGAAGTCATGGTAACTAGACTAGGATGCCCGAAAGTTTTGTTTAGGTTCAAGCAGCGTGATTTTGTCCATAATCTAATCTGCTTACCGATGATCGGTCTTGATCTTATCTTGGGATTGGACTGGTTATCCGTATTGGGTAAGAACTTTATCCGACCAAGTGTTTCCCCGTGGGGTGCTCCAGTGTTACTGGTAAAGAAGAAAGATAGAAGTATGCGACTCTGTGTGGATTACAGGCAGCTGAACAAGGTCACCATAAAGAATAAGTACCCATTGCCAAGGATTGATGATCTCATGGATCAGTTACAAGGAGCTGGGATTTTCTCTAAGATCGATTTGCGATCCGGTTATCACCAGATAAGGGTGAGGGGTGAGGATATCCCTAAGACCGCTTTTAGGACTTGTTATGGTCATTACGAGTATATTGTAATGTCTTTTGGGTTGATGAACGCTCCTGCAGTGTTTATGGATTACATGAATAGAGTATTCCGTCCGTTTCTGAATAAATTCGTTGTTGTCTTCATTGACGATATACTAATTTACTCCAAGACTGAAGAAGAGCATGCGGAACACTTGAGGACCGTGTTGCAGATTCTAAAGGAGAAGAAACTCTATGCGAAACTGTCTAAGTGTGAGTTCTGGAAGAGTGAGGTGAAGTTTTTGGGTCACGTGGTGAGTAAGAAGGGAATAGCCGTAGATCCAACCAAGGTAGAAGCTGTGATGGATTGGAAGCAACCAACCACAGTAACTGAGATAAGGAGTTTTCTGGGTTTAGCTGGCTATTACCGAAGGTTCATCAAAGGCTTTTCGCAATTAGCTTTGCCGTTGACAAAGTTAACTCGCAAAGACACTCCGTTTGTTTGGACTCCTGAGTGCGAGGAGAGCTTTCAGACATTGAAGAAAAAGTTGACCACTACACCTGTGTTAGTGTTACCTGAGCCGAACGAGCCTTTTGAGGTGTACTGTGATGCATCGTCAAAGGGCCTAGGGTGCGTGCTGATGCAGCATCATAATGTGGTGGCGTATGCCTCACGACAGTTGAGACCTCACGAAGTTAGTTATCCTACGCACGATTTGGAACTCGCTGCGGTTGTGTTTGACTTGAAGGTGTGGAGGCATTATCTCTATGGGGTTAAATTCCAAGTTTTCTCTGATCATAAGAGCTTGAAGTATCTCTTTGATCAGAAAGAGCTTAATATGAGGCAAAGGAGGTGAATGGAATTGTTGAAAGACTATGACTTTGAGTTAAATTACCATCCTGGAAAGGCAAATATAGTGGCGGATGCGTTAAATCGAAAGTCGTTATATGCGTCTTGGATGATGCTTCAAGAGGAGAAGTTGCTCAAGGGATTCGAGAGTCTAAAAAGTGGTGCTCGAGAAGTATCTGGAACCTTGTGTTTGAGCCGATTAGAAATCTC
>NC_029792.2:115487593-115488722 GCF_000816755.2 Arachis ipaensis
AGTATTGCAATGGACTTTGTGTCGGGATTGCCAAGGACTAGGACTGGTTTTGATGCTATCTGGGTGATCGTGGACCGACTGACGAAGTCAGCTCACTTTTTGCCCATTCGGATGACTTACACCCTTGAGGAGCTAGCTCGGTTATACATAAAGGAGATTGTGAGACTCCATGGTGTACCTGCTACTGTAATCTCTGATAGAGATCCTCGTTTCACTTCGAGGTTCTGGGGTGCATTTTAGAAAGCTTTTGGAACTCAATTAAGCTTGAGTACAGCGTACCATCCTCAAACAGATGGTCAATCCGAGAGGACGATCCAAACACTAGAGGATATGTTGAAAGCTTGTGTTTTGGACCAACCGGCGAGTTGGAATCGGTATATGCCGTTAGTAGAGCTTGCATACAATAATAGTTACCATGCGAGCATCGGAATGGCTCCGTATGAGGCTTTGTATGGGAGAAAATGTCAATCTCCACTATGTTGGTATGAAGCTGGAGAGAAAGGCTTGTTGGGGCCGGAAATGATAGCTGAGACCACTGAACAAATCAAGAAAATCCGAGATAGGATGCTTACGGCGCAGAGTCGTCAAAAGAGTTACGCCGATCAAAGGCGGAAGCCCTTAGAATTTGAGGCAGGAGATCATGTTTTCCTGAAAGTTACTCCGACCACAGGAGTAGGTAGAGCGATTAAAGCAAAGAAGTTGAATCCTCGATACATTGGTCCATTTCAGATCCTGGAGAGGATTGGGCCGGTGGCGTATCGGGTGGCTCTACCACCCCATCTTTCAAACCTGCACGACGTATTTCACGTGTCGCAGCTTCGAAAGTACACTCCTGATGCTAGCCATGTGTTAGAACCCGAATCGGTTCAGTTAAGAGAAGACTTGACGCTTCCAGTGGCTCCAGTCAGAATTGATGATACTAGTATCAAACGGTTGTGTGGAAAAGAGGTTTCATTAGTCAAAGTGGCTTGGAGGCGAGGCGGGGGTGAGGAACACACTTGGGAACTTGAGTCGGAGATACGAACGGATTACCCGCACTTATTCTCAGGTAATTGAATTAGAATTTTGTGGGCAAAATTCCCAATTAGGTGAGTAGAATGTAAGACCCGGTTAATTAATGGCTAATTAA
>NC_029792.2:115489030-115490013 GCF_000816755.2 Arachis ipaensis
TTTGTGTCGGGATTGCCAAGGACTAGTACTGGTTTTGATGCTATCTGGGTGATTGTGGACCGACTGACGCAGTCAGCTCACTTTTTGCCCATTCGGATGACTTACACCCTTGAGGAGCTAGCATGGTTATACATAAAGGAGATTGTGAGACTTCATGGTGTACCTGCTACTATAATCTCTAATAGAGATCCTTGTTTCACTTCGAGGTTCTGGGGTGCATTTCAGAAAGCTTTTGGAACCCGATTAAGCTTGAGTACAGCTTACCATCCTCAAACAGATGGTCAATCCGAGAGGACGATCCAAACACTAGAGGATATGTTGAGAGCTTGTGTTTTGGACCAACCGGCGAGTTGGGATCGGTATATGCCGTTAGTGGAGTTTGCATACAATAATAGTTACCATGCGAGCATCGGAATGGCTCCGTATGAGGCATTGTATGGGAGGAAATGTCAATCTCCGCTATGTTGGTATGAAGCTGGAGAGAAAGGCTTGTTGGGGCCAGAAATGATAGCTGAGACCACTGAACAAGTCAAGAAAATCCGAGATAGGATGCTTACGGTGCAAAGTCGCCAGAAGAGTTATGCCGATCAGAGGTGGAAGCCCTTGGAATTTGAGGCAGGAGATCATGTTTTCCTGAAGGTTACTCCAACCACAGGAGTAGGTAGGGCGATTAAAGCGAAGAAGTTGAATCCTCAATACATTGGTCCATTTCAGATCCTGGAGAGGATTGGGCCGGTGGCGTATCGGATGGCTCTACCACCTCATCTTTCGAACCTGCACGATGTGTTTCACGTGTCACAGCTTCGGAAGTACACTCCTGATGCTAGCCATGTGTTAGAACCTGAATCGGTTCAGTTAAGGGAAGATTTGACGCTTCCAGTGGCTCCAATCAGAATTGATGATACTAGTATCAAACGATTACGTGGAAAAGAGGTTTCATTAGTCAAAGTGGCTTGGAGTCGAGGCGGTGTTGAGGAACACAC
>NC_029792.2:115490077-115493497 GCF_000816755.2 Arachis ipaensis
TTTGAATGAATTGTGAATGTTTGCACTTCCACCATTGGAGATGAGGGTTTCCCTGGGTAGTAGCAGTGGCTAGCCACCACGTGCTCCAGGTTGAATATATTGCTATGCTTGAACCGGTTCTCTTCGCAGCCGAATTTTGAGTCTTGATATTCTTGTTTTTGACACTCTTTATATATATGATCTCGCGTTAGCTTATCCCGGTTCGTTACGTTATCAATCGGAGTGTTGCGCGTTCGAGTTACGGTTTTTGTTTACCCCCTTTTTTCTACAAAGGCTCCTAGTTATAATCAATTATTCATACTACTATACGTACTAAATTTTTGTTTTAGAGGTCGTAATACCTTGCCATCTCTGAATTTTGACTTAAGCATAAGACTTTGTATGGTAGGGTGTTACATTAGGGTTATGGTTTTGCGTATTAAGGTAGGGGCTTTTCTAAAAAGCTATTTTATATCTAGAATTGTTATAAATGGATACTGGTGTGAGAATTATATACTTTTAGTGATTGTACCAGTCTTATGTATTGTTTGGCTACTTGGATAGATATGATTGTATTTTTTTATTAGATCATTGTTTGGTTTTGATAAATGAATTGTTGCTGAACTGTTTCTTTAAAGTTTTGGAAATAAGTTTAATCGGTTGATAATGATTTGATTTTGAAACGGTTTCCTTGAGATATGAAAATGAGGTGATTGTTGGATTTAGCTTGCTTTTGAACTGATTTTGGATTTGGACCATTGAAAAGGATTGTAGAATGGTTTAGTTGGGACCCGAACCGGGTGGCAAAGTCTAAGTTTTAGGGGAGATGCTACCGAAATTTCTATGAAAATCCTAGACTTTGTTTGAAAAGTTATTTAGAAATGTTTGGATTTGAGAAATTGTATTATTTGAGTTATTAAAAAAATATTTATGTTTTCGAGCTTAATTTATTTAAGTAACCTATATGTCTTGAGTTCGACTTATTTAGAAAAGAATTATTTTACCATTGGAATCACTGAAAGAAAGTATTATGTTCTAATATTGATTTTAATATAAAAATGACTTTTGCTTTTGGTTAGACTTAAAGATTTCGTTCAGAGGAGCTTTTAGTGATTTTTAAAGGAAATTAGACTCTGACTGAATAATTGCGTTTGTGACATTTTGGAATAAGTCAGAGAATTGGTTTTAAGGAGGAACCTGAAAGTGGTTTTAATTTAAATGAATCGGTTCCGTTTCAAATGAATTGACTTTAGATTGGGTTGGGACTTGTGACTTTATATGATCCGATTTTATAATAAACTCTGTTTTTATTTGCTTAAACCAAGGATATATGAGTTTAAGAATTTCAATGAATTTTTAAGAAATTGAGATAGGTTGTCCTTCCCTAAAATCTTGAGACTCGGCTGAGAAATTTTATTATCGAATCCTATATTAGGATGAATGATTTTGAATCCTTCAAAAGAGATTTTAATTTGGCCTGGTTTTGGAATTTTGGAAATATGATGTTGAGGGTGACTTTGTTTTAGAAAAGAGAAAGTTACATTTGAGGAAAAGTGGCTATGAGCCTGAAAAGATTTGTGAAATGGGGATTTTAAAGTCAAGGCCGGAAAGAATTGATTTTTGATTTCAAAGTAAATTAAATTGAGAAAAAGTGATTTATGGCTTGAATGATGATTTTATGAGTTTGATGATGTTAGATGGTGGAAGTGCTTTATGTTATGAGCCGGAATGGCTGTATATTATAATGAATTATGGCTGATTGTGAAATATGTTATGAGCCGGAATGGCTGTATATCATAATGAATTATGGCTGATTATGGAATATGTTATGAGCCGGATGGCTGAGTATGAATATAAATGATTTTGAGCTGACAAAGTGATTGTTGCACTTCCAATTATCTGAGATACGAGTTTCCCTGGGTGAAAGCAGTGGCTAGCCACCACGTGCTCCAGGTTGAGACTCGATACTCTGTTGACCCTATGTCGTAAGTGTGGCTGGACACTGTGAAAGTTCCGGATGAGCTCGCCCCCGTGAATAAACACCGGTGAGGGTGTTGGATGTGAATTATAATTATGATTGTGAATAACTCGAGTTGGGGATGCACGACAGATGGACAGTCCAATGGTTAGCTACCAGGACTTGTCGGGTTGGCTTTATAACCGACAGATGGTATCAGAGACGGAGCTCGAATCAATGTGCCAGCGAGGGCACTGGCTCCCTTAGGGGGTGGATTGTGAGGTCCCACATCGGTTAGGGAAGGGAACAAAGCATGCCTTATAAGGGTGTGAATACCTCTCCCTAGCATGACGCGTTTTGACGAGTGAGTGTGGGGGGGGTTTCGACTATCATCCTTATCGTCAAAGGCAAAACCGTGAGGCCTTGTGTGCCAAAGCGGACAATATCGTGCTAGCGGGTGGTTTGGGCTGTTACATGGTGCATGTTTGTGGTTTTGATCGAGGAAGAAAAAGAAGCATTTTTCATAATGGTGAGTGACCCTTGGGCGCGCTATGAAAACTGTTAAGTAGTGCACGTGTTAACACGCTCCTATGGGTGAGCGTGCTTTTTGTTAGGCTTTTGCCCAACTTGTATCACTTATAAGCTAAAAATACTTGTATGTATAGCATAACTGCTATAGTAATAATACAGTTAGGAACAATACCCAAAAAAAATAGTATAGTTAGAAAAAAAAGAATAATATATTAATTATTTTAATATAATTAGGTTTAAAATATTTTACTTAATATAAACTGCATCAACTTTTATGTGTGTAATATTGAAAAAAGATAAACATTCACAAGAAATAAAATATGAGTAAAATAAGAATAAAGAATTGATAATGAGAAAAAATAAATACATATTAATGACAGAAAAAAATAACAATTATTAATTTTATAGAATTAAAAAGATAATTAAATTTATTATTTATTTTTTAATTATTTTTCAAACTTAAAATTTTGATATTTATTTTTTTTATTCTTTATATTTTTGTTCCTATCATATCTTGTACAATAAAAAATTATGTTAACTAACTAAAATAAATTTTATTTTTTGATTATCTCCTTTCTTTTTTATTCTAAATAATCACCAAAGTCTACATATACTTACAAAAAACAATACACTCTAAAAAAAGCATCCCTCCCATTTTAGTCCACCACCTAAACTTTTTTAATTGGCCCAAATATAACCCATATCAACATTTAATCACTAATCAATAATTTAATACCATTAATTTCACTTGTCTAAAATGAAAGGACTTTGAAAAACAGAAATTCAGCTGTCCCACAATTAATACACTTTTCTTACACTGTGTTACACTCTAAATTTGACACGGTATCAACATCACATACTTATTTTTATCGTTCTCACTAGTGAATTTCTTTCAACCAAAAAAAAAATAAATGACTATTTATATTCACAAAAAATAAAAATATTGAGATATA